>NC_141991.1:255367351-255659851 GCF_049901715.1 Pseudonaja textilis
TTCTGTGGGCGTGGCTTGGTGGCTTGGTGGGCGTGGCTTGGTGGGCGTGGCAGGGGAAGGATACTGCAAAATCCCCCTTCCCTCCCCACCCCGCTAACCTGCTTTCCAGCTCCGTTCTCCTGGGCAGGGCAACCAAAGGAGACCCAGCCGATCAACTGGGATTCAATGGGAGACAGAGAATAGACAGGTTCTTCAGAACCGGTCCGAACTGGCTCAACGCCATCTCCGCTGCTTCTTGTTTAAACCCTGTCCTGTGTCCCTCCCTCCCAGGGACCCCCGTGAACCGGATCCCCATCATGGCCAAGCAAGTGCTGGATCTCTACTCGCTCTATCGGCTGGTGACTGAGAAAGGAGGCCTGGTGGAGGTGATCAACAAGAAGATCTGGCGGGAGATCACCAAAGGCTTGAATCTGCCCACCTCCATCACCAGCGCGGCCTTCACGCTCCGCACACAGTGAGTCGCGGCAGCCGGGATGCAGGGTCTGTGCCACGCGTGGGACACGCTTTAGGCCTGTTGGCTCAGGATTGGGCCTTGCAGGAAACAAAAGCGGAAGGTGGTTGAAGGCTGGGGAGAGTCAGGATCTCTTCATACGTGGGCACGGAACATAGAATCGTAGGATTCCGGAAGGGACCTTGGAGGTCTTCTAGTCCAACCCCCGCTCAAGCAAGAAGCCCTATGTCACCTTGGACTATGATTGTCCAGTCTCTTCTTGAAAGCCTTCAGCGATGATGAAGCTCCCACAGCTTTCAAAGGCAACTTCTGTTCCATGGGTGGATTGTCCTCACTGTCAGAAAATTTATTCTTATTTCCTATCTCTCCTTCTTCATTTTCCATCCATTGTTCCTTGTCTGGACTTCCTCCTTCCTTTCCTCACTCACATTTCCTTCCTCCCTTCCTTACATCCTCCCTCCCTCCCATCTCTTCCCTCCCTCCCTCCTTGCCTCCTTCCCTTCCTCCTTCCCATCTCCCTCCCTCCCTCCCCTCCCTCCCTCTTCCTTCCTTCCTTCCTTCCTTCCTTTCCTTCCTTCCTTCCTTCCTTCCTTCCTTCCTTCCTTCCTTCTTTCTTCCTTTCTTCCTTCCTTCCTTCCTTCCTTCCTTCCTTCCTTCCTTCCTTCCTTCCTTCCTTCCTTCCTTCCTTCCTTCCTTCCTTCCTCCTTCCCTCCCTTCCCTCCCCTCCCTCCCTCCCTTCCTCCTTCCCTTCCTTCCTTCCTTCCTTCCTTCCTTCCTTCCTCCCGATACAGAGATTAACAGAGTTGGAAGGGACCTTGTAGGTCATCTATTCCAACCCCCCACATAAGATGGCTGTCTGGTCTCTTCTTAAAAACCTCCAGTGATGGAGCAGCCACAACTTCCAAAGGCAACTTCTGTTCCACTGGTTGATTGTTCTCACCGTCAGGAAATTCCTCCTTATTTCCAGGTTGAATCTCTCCTTGGTCAGTTTCCATCCATGATTCCTTGTCTGGCCTACAGGAGCTTTGGAAAATAGCTTTGACCCCCTTTCTCCTCTCTGGGGCGGCCCCTCAAATAGTGGAATGCTGCTATTGTCAACTCATAAAACATTTTGTATACCCGTTTTATAGTTGACAACAGAAACAAGGAGCGGGGAACTTCAAAAAGCAGGCGGCAGTGTGGAATCGAAAGTACATTCCATTCATATTTTCTTCGAAGACTGATTAGATGACTGAAGCTTCTGCTGGGGAAAATATCTAATTGGAGAGCGTGATTGATGACTCTGGGCTATGGACGTGTTTCGTTGGATGATACACCCGGAGGGGGGTGGAGGGAAAGTAGCATCAAGGGTGACAATGAATTACGTATCTCAGAGTTGGCTACGCCCAGGTTAGTGCCGGACAGAGAGTGTTACCTTCAAATAAATCCTCTTTAGAGTGGAGTGTGGCCAGAGGCTCATGATTTAATTGGAGTAACTGCCGGAACCCGGACAGCTTTCTTGTCTCCCCTGGTCCGTCTCTTCCCTAGACCAGCCAGGTCCAGTTCCTGCAACCATTCTTGGTATGTTAGAGCCTCCGGTCCCCTCATCCTCCTGGTTGCTCTTCTCTGCCCTCTTTCTAGAGCCTCCACATCTTTTTTATCGTGTGGCGACCGACTGCAGCCCTTCTTTTCATTAGACTAGACATCCCCATTTCCTGCAACTGTTTTTTGGATGTTTTAGCCTCCCGTCTCTTAATTTGTGGCTCCTTTCTGCAGAATGAGCAGTGGGTGGGGGGCTGGACTAGAAGACCTCCAAAGTCCCTTCCACCTCTATTATTCTGCGAATTAATCAGTGGAATGGCTTGCCACCAGTAGTTTTGGGTTCTCCATCACTGGGGATTTTCAAGAAGAGATTGGATAGCCATTGTCCAAGATGGCCTGGGGCCTCCTGCTTGAGCAGGGGTTGGACTAGAAGACCTCCAGGTGCTCCATCACTGGAAGTTTCCAACAGGAGACGGGACAGCCGTTTGTAATAATATAAGATCTCCTGCTTGAGCAGGGGGTTGGACTAGAAGACCTCCAAAGCCCCTTCTGTTGTGGCCCACCAGTGGCCAGCGAAACTGGCGGTAGACTTGGACGGGGAGGAGGTTGAGGAGGAGCATGGGCCGGTCCTGGAGTCAGGGTGAGGCTCTGAAGAGGGCTCTGTGTCAGAGGCAGAGAGGGGGCCAGGCTGTCTGACAGTTACAAGCTGCCTTCGGAGTTGGAGATCAGTGGGGAAGAAGAACAGCTGGAGCCTGTTCCCCATGTGCGCATGCACAGAGCTGCCAGAAGAAGGGAACAGCTAAGGAACAAGGGTTGATTCAGGAATCAAGGCTCAGGTGGACAGTAAATGGCCCCTCCCATAAGGAATAAAAGAGGAGCGAAAGGGGAGTGGTTCTTGCAGGAGACAATTAGTTCAATTCATTAAGGTGAAGATCTATTCCTGACTTCTTGCCAAGTCATTGCTGCTACAGTGTGGAGTTTAGAAGCTATCGGTCTGACAGCTCTCCAAGCCTGATCAAGGTGTGTCGTTGTGAATGAATCTCATGAAAGTTTGTTTGCCGGGACTTTGCTGGAGAGGAATTCCCTTTCACCTAAATAAAAAGTGGTTTTATCGGGACGAGGAGTCGGCTTCCTGATCTCGGGAAGGTCTGGGTCAGGACGCCTTCCGTCCCTGTGATCCTATGTTCTATGTCCACGTAGCATCTCAGCCGTGGTGACGGAAAGGGGCCCCTGCCAACCTCTCTGCTTCTCCCCGCAGGTACATGAAATACCTCTACCCTTACGAATGCGACAAGCGGTGCCTGAGCTCTCCCGGCGAGTTGCAAGCCGCCATTGACAGCAACCGGCGGGAAGGGAGGCGTCAGATGTTCGGGACCGCCCTGTTCAGCTACTCGCCGACAGGCACGCCGGCCACCCTCGCGTCCCCCAAGGTCCCTCTGCCCTCCCTCACCATTGCCGCCCACAACGGGAGCCAGGTTGGACAAGCCCGCGCCGTCAAAAATGGTGAGGGGTCAGACTGGCTTGGGGTGGCGGGGTGGGAGAGAAGGAGAGGATGTCAGAGCGAGCGTGTCTGCAATATTAAACAACCCAGGAGCAAAACACAGAGAGCACACAGAGAGACTCAGTCATTTAACTAGTGGTTTATATACAACGGTTACATCTATAATCTATCACGCATCATCACAAAATCTCCAGAACCGTAAAGCCTACAAACTTGGAATTTGGCACCTATGTTCCTCTTCGCTTCTAGGGGCTCCCTAAGAAAGGATTTTTCCAAACGACCATCACAGCATTTAGAGCATTTCCTATATTATTATTATTATTATTATTATTATTATTATTATTATTATTATTATTACGCTCTGATGCTAAGGAGTTCTATTCCCCCTCCCCACCTGGAAAGAAATCTCTTCCAAATGCAAAACACGAGCAGAGGAGCGGAGTTTCACTTTCGGTTTTAGTTTCAGAGCACTGAGCAGCTTTAGTACAGAACAGTTGAGCGAAGCCACGCCCAGGCTCCTTGCTGTCTCGTTCTTGCTCACACAGCAAATACTGCTTCAGTTTCCAAACAGCCCTCAATTTCCTCACACACTGACAGGACACTAGCCAGAGGAATACCGATGGAGGCCGGTAGGCAGAGGCAGAATTTTGTTTTCCTTATTTTCCTCCCCCCAAAACTAAACTAAACCCGACCACATAGTTTCGTAGCAAAGCAAGGGTATCGAGCTAATACAGACATATATGTGGTAGGCAAAATACCTTACAAGCAATCTGTCTTCTTAACTCTACACGGAGAACTTCTGCAATGAATGCCGGACACAAGGAGAGAGAACAAGTCCTCTAATGGCTGCCTTTATACAAACACCTCTTAAAGGGATAGAACCCATCCCCAGTCTTAAAGGGAAATACCTGTGCTAGGCTGATTCATTCTTATTGTATCAGCTTCCTTGCTGGTTGGCTCTTATATCCCAAGAGCGTAACAGAGGGTCTCTGGGCGAGAGGGCCAAGGCAGAGCAAGGGTGAAGGGCTGAACCTCTGCAGGGAAATACCCTCTTTTTTGGAGTAAAGGTAGTTCTGATAGACCACAATTTTGGGCCCAACGTTCCTGTGGCTAAGCGAGACGGTTGCTAAGTGAGTCCCTCCTGTTTTTACGACTTTTCTTGCCACTGTTGCTAAGTGAATCCCTGCAGCTGTTATGTTAGTCACACAGTTGTTAAGTGAATGTGGCTCCTCCACTGGCTTGCTGGAAGGTTGCAAAAGGCAATCACGTGACTCCGGGGGAACACAGCAACCGTCGTAAATACGAGTCACTTGCCAAGAGGCCAAATTTTGACTGCGGCAAGGCTGCAATGATCTTAAGCAGGGGTCGCCAACCTTTTGGACCTCAGGGACCACTTTTAAATCCCGCGGACCAGAGACCCTGGGAAAATTCCCCCCAAAAGTCTGCAGGAAAATCCCCCACCCCATTTTCCAACCGATCGATCGTTCTTTAATTGGGATCACAGGATACCGTCTCCAGCTCCGTTCTCAGGAGGAGTGAGAGAGGGAGAGACTTTTGGCTTCATGCAAGAAAAACAGCAGAAGCAGCAGAAGTCTTTCTTTCTCTCCCCCAAACTCCGCCAGAAATGAGTCTTTGTGAGACTTGTCGCGTTGGTGCAGCCTCTTGGAGCAGGAGGCCTTGCAGGGTCCCAGAGACTCATTTCTGGCAGAGTTTGGGGGAGAGAAAGAAAGACTTTGGCTGCTTTCCTTGCATGCAGCCAAAAGCAGAAGAAGAAAGAAGCAGAAAGAAGCAGCCCGGTGGCCAGGCCAGGCACGCGGGGTGCGTGGGGCAAGTTCCCCCCTCCGGCCTTTCCCCCTCCCCTCACTACCTCGTGTTGTTCGCAATGCAAGCGACACAAGCCTTGTGTTCCCACGGACCATGTGGGTGGCGCAGCCTTGTGTTCCCACGCAGCTTGGATTAATTGCTTTGGGGGTGACATTTCTCTGCGGACCACCAACATTTTCTCACGAACCACCAGTGGTCCTGGACCCACTGGTTAGCGACCTCTGGTCTTACGCATGAAAAAGGATCATTGGTGCCTTTTTCAGTGGTGTTGCAACTTTGAACCGTCGTTAAACAAGTGGCCGTTAAGTCTTGTCTTAAATCTCTTGATTCACCCGTCCCGATTTTCCCTCCAGCGGCCAATATTTGGCGTGAAAACCTTCTGGATCAAAATCACTTCTTTCTAAACTAAATCTAACCTCAAGAAAGGACCTCCGGGAGAAGAAAAAGCCGCATTGCCTGTTTTTGATCTGTTTTAATTGCATTTCAGGATGTTCCTTGATAAAGGCTCGGCCCTGAATGCAACAAAGAAGAAAGAAACTTGGAAAAGGACAGTCTGGGCTTTTATCCCTTTGCAAATCTTTTTTTTTTTTTGTTCTTGCAGCCTTCAGAGGCTCAGAGAAACGCCAGAGCTATAAGTCTGCTCCTTTCTGGATGCACCAACCCCGCCCCATGCTTGCTGGCTGGTAGTGGCTTATTGGAGCTGTGGTTCGACACATCTGGGGAAGGGCCCATATTTTTCCACCTTTTTTTCTTCTTCTCAGCACAACAGACTAATTGATAGGAGGGAATATTTGTAAATCAGGGTGAACGCTGATGCTCTCTGAGTTGGGTGGTTTCCTTGCAGACGTTTCATGACCCAACTAGGGAACTTCATCAGGGCTAGAAGGGAGGGGTTTTTTGCTCTCTGTTCTTGGTCGGTTGCTAACTCAGTAAACAACAGCCTAAACATTGGAGCACCAAGACCACTCCCACCAGCATTGGGGGGGGGGCAAGCCAGTAATACATAAATAGATAGAGATGCGTAGATAGATGAATCGATAATTGATTGATAAATAACAGTATAATAGAGTTGAAAGGCAGCTTGGAGGTTTGCTTAAATAGGAAATCATACCAAATTATGATAGATGGATGGATAGATAGACAGACAGACAGACAGACACAGACAGATAGATGATAGATAGATAGATAGACACATGATAAATAGATAGATAGATAACCACAGATAAGTAGCTAGATACAAATAGATCAATACATGATTGATAAGAGGATAAATAATGCTGTATATAGTTATAGACAGACAGATAAATGATAGAAAAAATAGATGAGAGATGAGAGAATAGATGTATAGGATGATGAAGAATGATCAGATAGAAGACGATATGATGATAATGATGATAGATAGATAGATAGATAGATAGATAGATAGATAGATAGATGTGATAGATAATACAGTAGATAGATACAATAGATAGATAGATAGATGATAGGTAGATAGATAGATGATAGATAGATAGATGATTGATAGATAAATAAATAGTAGATAGAGATAGATAGATAGATAGATATAGATGATAGATAGATAGATGATAGATAGATAGATAGATAGATAGATAGATAGGTAGATAGATAGATAACTACAGATAAGTAGCTAGATACAAATAGATCAATACATGATTGATAGAGGATAGATAATGCTGTATATAGTTATAGACAGACAGATAAATGATAGAAAAGATAGATGAGAGATGATAGATGTGTAGAATGATGAAGAATGATCAGATAGAAGACGATATGATGATAATGATGATAGATAGATAGATAGATAGATAGATGATAGATAGATGTGATAAATTGTGATAGATAGATACAGTAGATAGATACAAAGATAGACAGACAGACAGCTGATAGATGGAAATAGAGCTGACAGATAGATGATAGTTAGATGATAGATGGATAGATAATTGATACATCTGGGAACGGCCCACCCCATAGATAGATAGATAGATAGATAGATAGATATAGAAAGACATGACGTTCTTAGAGAGTCCCTGCACCTTTAATTGCCCTCTGTTGACTCCTCCTCCTCCTCCTCCTCTTCCTCCCCCTCCTCTCTTGCAGAAGACAGCCTCCTGTCTGCTGGGGTGCCCAGCCGCATCGCCATCCCCGTCAGCCTGGCTGGGCATCACCTGGTAGCGGCACAGGCCGCTGCGTCCCAGGCAGCCGCCCTGGAGCAGTTGCGGGAGAAGTTGGAGACCAGCGAGCCCCCAGAGAAGAAGATGGCGCTGGTGGCCGAAGAGCAGCAGCGCCTGGTCCAGCAGGCCCTTCAGCAGAACCTCTTGGCCATGGCCTCTCAGTTCCCGGTCAACATCAAGGTCAACAGCCGCGGAGGTGGGTTTCCTCATCCATCAGTTTCAGGGGTGGTGGAGAACGTCTCCGTTGAGTCACGCATTGGCCCGAGGGCACCTGGGAAGGGTAGGTGGGGGGGGAGGTTGAGCAATCTATTGTTCTCACCTAGGCGTCCCCAACAGCACGAAGCCGACTCCTCATCCCGATAAACCCCTTTGATTTAGTTTACGGGAATTCCTGCCCGGCAAAGTCTCGGCCAACGGTCTTTCAAGATAGTTCACAATTACAGACCTTGGAGAGTTGCTAGGCTGATGTCTTTCAGACGCCACACTGTAGCAGACAATACTCAGCAAGAATGCAGGAGCAGATCTTCACCCAAATGAACTAATCGTCTCCTGCGAACCCCACTCCCCTTTCGCTCCTCTTTTATTCCTTCTGGGAGGGGCCATTCACCGTCCACCTGAGCCTTTACTTCTTTAACTGTTCCCTTCTCCTGGCAGCTCTGTGCATGCGCACACTGGGAACAGGCTCCAGCTGTTCTTCTTCCCCACTGATCTCTGACTCCGAAGGCAGCTGATAACTGTCGGATGGCCCTGTCCCATCTCTGTCTCGTGTTCCTTAGTTGTTTCCTTCTCCTGGCAGCTCTGTGCATGTGCACACTGGGAACAGGCTCCAGCTGTTCTTCTTCCCCACTGATCTCCGACTCCGAAGGCAGCTGATAACTGTCGGACAGCCCTGGCCCCATCTCTGCCTCATTCATCCGAGCCTTCCCCAGACTCTGGGACTGGCCCAGGTTCCTCCCCAACCTCCTCATGGTCCGATTCTGCCTCCAACTCCATTGGCCGCTGGCGGGCTACATCTATTCCTACCAGGCTGATCACCATTCCCCAGTTCTCTGCACTCTCTGTGGGAAAAAAAAATTAATTCAGGGATGGTTGGAGAGCAACCATTCCAGTTGGGCAGAAGGTTCAAGCAAGGACATAGCCTGGACTCATTACGTAAGCACAAAGAGGGCAAAGGTTGACCCTCCCAAATACTTTTGAGCCTTATCTGATCTTTTCCAGGTGAAAGCCGGCTGGCCTGGGGAAGATTCCTGTCTTATAGGCAGTAATCAATAAAGTAGCTGGTGTCAGGGTTCCAAGTAACACATCTGTTCTAACCAAGGCTTCCCGAAACCGTAATTAAGCACAAGCTTAGTTAAAACAACTCTTGTTTTTCTTCAATGCTGGGAATTATTTTCATTCCCAGCTGGTAATGAGTCCCAAACAGTCCCTCGAGATAAGCACCCACCTTTCTCTCCTTTGAATGGCTGCCAACAACTCAAGTGCCAAATGAACTGTAAACAACCAACCGAAGCACAAAGTCCACACAGAGCTTCAAGGTTTAATCCTAAATGATTGACTGACCTTGCTTCCTGCAAAGATTTCATCATCTTGGCCTGACTTTTATCCCTTATGGGAGGGGCAATCACCTCCCAGCCTTACTCCCGAGTCGCCCCTTTTGTTTCAGCTGCTCTCGCCTTCCAGCAGCTCTGTGCACATGCACACTGGGAACAGGCTCCCCTTGTTCCTCTTTCTCGCTGCTGCCAGACTCCGGAGGCTCTGGAGTCAGCACCCCACTCCCAAGATGGTCCTGGCCCCATCTCTGCATCGGATGCAGGACCCTCATCTGAGTCCTCTCCAAACTCCCGGACTGGTCCCCGTTCTTCCCCACTGTCCGATTCCGCTGCCGTCTGCACCGGCTGCCGGCGATCCACATCAACACCCACAGCAATGATATTTCCAGTAACGCTATTCCTTGAGGACTCTACCTGCCTCGGAGTTTTGCCCGCTATGGGTCTATTTACCTGGAACCCTAAGACTTTCGTTGCTCTGCCTTCCTCATTCCCCTTCCCCGTTTCCTTCCAGATGACAGGCAGGAGGCGCATTGAATCTGTCCACCAATGGCATTAGCAGCATCAACATGTCGATAGAAATCAACGGCGTTGTCTACACAGGTAAAGTGTGAGTCTTTGGGTGCAAACGCAGGCTGCAAATCCAGAGGTCACAAAGCACCAGCTTTCGCTGCCGCCTGGTGGGGTTTTCTGATCCTGGGGACAGGATACCGGGAGAAGTAGTATCTGAGGAGTAGCTAGGTTTGGAAGAGGAGAGAGATGGCTTGTGGGGCGAGCCGGTTCCAGGGTCAACCCATTTTTCTGGCTTATAGCACAAAGCAGAGTTAGTTTCCCAGCCTCCAGAATTTTTAGGACGAGTGGCCGGCTGGGGAAATCTGGGAGTTGAAGTCCAGATGCCTCGAAGATTGCAAGCTGGGAATCTCGGGATATCTTATGTGTGTGTGTTTAATTAAGAATTAACTAATAAAACCTCGGAGGAAGACTAGAGGAGAATAATTATAAACAAGCCAGAGGAAAATATAAATGTGATGATTGAATAGCAGATAAAAGAGAAAGGAAATATGATTGAATAATGATTAAAGAGAAACAATGTGGAATTTGGTAAAGGGAATTTACGTGTTTATATGGAAATGGGATAAATTATAAGTACGTGATATAAAACAATATGTTACCTGCCTTGTAAAGATCTACAATGGAAAGAGGTTTTATGTTTTTAAGGTTTAATGATGTTTTGTTTTGTTTGTTTGTAAAATCAATAAAACTTGTTTAAAAAAAATAAATAAGAGCCAGGTTAGTGTAGATGATAAAAGGCCCTTCGGTTAAACTCTTCAGCTTAGAAACTGCGGCTTCTAGTCTTGCTTTAGGCACAAAGCCAGACAGGTGATCTTCGGCCAGCCACTTTCGCTCTACCCTAGGAAAGAGGCAAGGGCGCAAATCACTTCTGGGCAACATTGGCAAGAAAGGTACAGGGATTTCGGCCAGCCAGTCTTTGAGAATTAAATGGTGCCAAGGAAGGGTAACATTTGTAGCTCAGGGTCGAAATAAAAGAGTCCACAGTCCTCTCTTGAGCTTGGTTGTTTTCTTGCAGACATTTCTTTGCCCAACTAGGTAACATCATCAGTGCTGGAAGGGAGAGGAGGAAGGGGAGGGGAGGAGGAGAACTGTGGGGTCCTTGGTGCTCTCGGAGCTTGGTTGTTTGAAGATGGTTCCTAACCTAACAAGGTAACATGGGTGCTAGAAGGGAGGAGGGTTTAGGGGGAGGAGGGGAGGAGGAGGAAGGAAGGAAGGAAGGAAGGAAGGAAGGAAGGAAGGAAGGAGGGAGGGAAGAAGGAAGGAAGGAAGGAAGGAAGGAAGGAGGAGGAAGGAGAAGGAAGGAAGGAGGAAGGAAGGAAGGAGGGAGGAAGGAAGGAAGGAAGGAAGGAAGGAAGGAAGGAAGGAGGAAGGAAGGAAGGAAGGAAGGAAGGAAGGAAGGTGCTCTCTGAGCTTGGTTGTTTTCTTACCAATGTTTCATGTCCCAAACTAGGTAACATCACCAGTGCAAGAAGGGGTTTTGCAAAGAGGCGGAGGAAGAGGAGGACTGTGGGGTCCTTGGTGGTCTCTGAACTTGGCAATTTCCTTGTAGATGTTTCATGACCCAACTAGGGAACATCATCAGGGCTAGAAGGAGCTGAAATTCAGGGGGTGGGCTTCCAGAGAGCAGACCCTGGATTGGGGCCGGTGGGAGCAACAGCTGTTGTGTGTGTTGATCACCTCCAACCTCAGCACCTCTCTCGTTCCGACAGGCGTGTTGTTCGCCAGGCGATCGTCCCTCCTGGGCGCTGCGGGAGGCACCCACAGCCACGCCACCACAGGGATGCCAGCGAGCCCACTGTTCTCCGCCACGTCTCGGGGACGTGCTCCGGCCAGCACCTCGCCCTGAGAGGAGAAGCCCTGCAGCCTGTCCTCCACCCCTCGGACAACGGCTTCCACTCCTCCATCCTGCGTGGGGACCTTGAAGGGGGCATCTGTGTTCTGGGTGGCAAAAGGGTGAGCCCCCTCCTGGGCCCCCGGCTCTGGAGGGGCTTGGAAAGGGACTTTGGGGCAGGATGACGAGACTCTCTTGGCACGGAGGGTGGTAGCGGGAGCTGATGATTCAGTGGAATGGATTTTGCCTCCAGACATTGCGGGTGCACCGTTCCTGGAGGTCTTTCAAGACGAAATTAGACAGCCATTGGTCTGAAATGGTGTAGGGTCTCCTGCTCAAGCAGTGGGCTGGACTAGAAGGCCTCCAAGGCCCCTTCCAACTTGGGTTTTCTGTGAATCAATGGAACGGCAGAAGTTGTGGCTGCTGCATCCCTGGAGGCCTTCCAAGAAGAGATTGAGTAATTCTGTTATTCCGGAGCCATGGTGGAGCTAGCAAACGGCCTCTTTGCCTGCATTGATTTCCTTGGTTGTGGTTGGAATGAAGGGCACCAGTTGGGTTCCTCCGAGGACTTGATGGTGGTTAGAAGTCTTCAACTGGAAACGGGGTTCTCCACCATTCCCTGACCAGGCATAGGTCCGTGCCCTTAACACGCTTCTTCCGTTTCCCAGTCTTCACCACCACAGGGTCCTACCTCAATCCTGATTTTGTACACTCACCAATTCTTCTTCGCACACTCACCCCCAGGGTCCGTGGCTCAGCCCAACAGCGGTCGGGAAGGGTTGGCCAGTCCCAACCAAATCGAAGATCTCGGGGAAGGCACAGCTGTGTGAGTGTGGCGGTGGGGCGATTGAAACTCATGGGGCATTAGTTCTAGTGACAGCTGCGTGGAACGCCTCTCTTGGATAGACCCAATACGGGTGGAAAAATGGGTGGAAGATCAGCAGGACTTAGGAAGTTTACGGGATGGATCAAGGCAAGGAGGAGGCTTGTTCCAGAGAGGTCCAATCTAGAAGTGAGAAGCAACCGTGAGAACCATTTCATCACAACAAGAGTTGTGGCTGATCCATCACCGGAGGTCTTGAAAACCCTCCAGAAAGCCCAACCCAACCCCAACAGATTGGACCAGAATGGTATAAGGTCTCCTGCCTTGAGTAGGGAGTTGGACTAGAAGACCTCGGAGGTCCCCTCTGAGCCAATGACTCTGGCAGAAGGTGGAAAGTTTGAGGTGAAGAAGGTTGGATAACCGTTTGCCTTAAATGGCATAGGGTTTCCCGCTTGGGCAGGGGGTTGGACTAGAAGACCTCCGAGTTCCCATCCAACTTGTGTCGAGGGAGGGAGACTGCGTGAGTGGGACAGGCCAGTCAAGAGAGGATTGGGGTGCAGAGAGCAGATTTGAGGGTCGACTGCTCTTGCTCCCATCAAAGCTGCCTTCGCCCGGCTCAGAGGACGCCATTCTCACCCTTGCTCCAACTCAACCCTCTCTTCCTCTCCACGTTTCTCCCGTCCCACGTTGCCCTCCCTACAGACACAATCGAAACCCCCACCCCACCCCATTTCTCGGTGTGATGACCCAAAGGGACGCGGCACAAAAATAACCAAGTCACCAGAGTAGAATAAATTCCCTTTAATGCCTCCAACATGGGCCCCAAGGTCCAATTATCCTCGTCTGGAGATCAAACTCTTCCAAAAAACAGTCTACAAAGGGAAGAAAGGCAGTTCGAATCCAAAGGAAAGATAATTAGAAATTAAAAAAAAAAACAAAACCCAACACAAACCACACTGAAGTAATTAACACGGCAGGCCAGGATGATAAAGTGCAGACTTATACCAGATAACACAGCACCCACAGTTGGTAGGACACCAAAACCCAGATAATCCTCGACAAAGAGAATGCCCGCTTTGCTTCCAGCAAGGTGTTGTGTGCAAACGCCCCACTTACATCCTGTTCTCCCAGCTGCAACTAATGAAAGGGATCAGGGCCTTTTTCTCTCCCGTAAGCCAGGTTGCTCCCTTCTCCGTTCCTCCCTGCGTGCCCTAGGATGAAGACGGGGTGGCCCTGGGTCTTCCTCCGAATGCCCAACTGGACTACGCCCTTCCCCTGTTTCTTCCACAGCCACCGGAGCCACACTCCCACTCCTTGTCAGCTACTCAGCCTCCCCCTTGGACTCAGACTCCAACAAGGCCATGACACTCGGGTTGCACTTTCATGACGTTGCTTCGAGGGATGGGATTGGGTGGGGACAACCCCTTGGGGTGTTGAGGCAGCCCTTGGGGGCAGGGTGGGTGGGAAGGGGGGTTGTGTCTCCTTGGGAATCAGCGGGTTCTGGGGTGGGGGGATGGGACGGCGGGGTGGGACCCCAACTTGTGTTTCTTTTGTGCTAGTGCAGAACGTCAACGTACCAAAGAAGGGAAGTGGTTTCATCTACCTCATGTTCTTTCGGATGTGCCAAGGGGAAGGGGGGGGTGGGGGTGGGGGGAGAGGAGGGGGTCCTGGGACCTGGGACTTTGGGGGGCGGTTCCACCCACAGCTGTCTATGCTGCCGTGGAGAGTGCAGAACTGCTGCGCCAACGGCAGCCGATCCAAACTGTCCTCCCCCCAGCAACGGGAAACGATCGTACGCTTGACCAAAGATGAGAGCCCTTCGCGGGGCCTCCTTGCACAACCCCCCGCCGGGCTCAAAGATGGCACGGCCGGACCTCTGGGGACCACGACGGACAATGATGATGCGGCTCCATCAAAGGGCCCGCAGGCAGAGCCGTCTCTGGAGATGGACATTATTATGGAGCCTGCCGAGGGACGCTTTGTGGACTTTGTGGGGTTTTCAGCTCTTGTACCAAAGATTGGACTCACTGGGCACTTGGCTTTCCCGGGGAAGGGAAGGAGGAAGGAAGCAGGGGAGGGGGAGGGGGGGGCTTTTCTCCATCCTTCGGGGTCTTTCCAGCTTTCTCAGTTTCTTCCTTTTCGGTGTTCGGCTGGTGGGGTTCACTTTTCCCACCCCGGTGTTATTCCTGCGTTCTCCTCTCTCTCTCTGTCATGCCCTCCCTTCCTCTCCCTCCCTCCCTCTCTCTTTCCTTCTCCCTCCCTCTCCCTCATTCCCTCTCTCTTTCCTTCTCCCTCCCTCTCCCTCATTCCCTCTCTCTTTCCTTCTCCCTCCCTCTCCCTCATTCCCTCCCTCTCCATCCTCTTCTCTCCCTCCCTCTCCCTGTCTCCCTCTCCCACTCTTCCTACCTCTCCCTTCCCTCTATCGCTCCTTCTATCTTCCACACTCTTCCTCTCTCCCTTCTCCCTCTCCGTTTCTCCATCCCTCCCTGTCTCCGTCTCCCCTCTTTCTCCCTCCATATCTCTTCCTCTCTCTCTCTCTTACCCTTTCTGTTCTTCTCTCCTCTCTCCCTTTCCCTTATCCTGTCACTCTCTCTATCTTCCACTCTCTTCCTCCCTCCATTCTTTTCCCTATCTGTTTCTCCCTCCCTTCCTCTCTCTATGCCTCCCTCTCCCTGTCTCCGTCTCCCCTCTTTCTCCCTTCATATCTCTTCCTCCCTCTCTCTCTTACCCTTTCTCTTCTTCTCTCCCTCCCTTTCCCTTATCCTGTCACTCTATCTTCCACTCTCTTCCTCCCTCCGTTCTTTTCCCTATCCGTTTCTCCCTCTCTTCCTCTCTCTATGCCTCCCGCTCCCTGCCTCCGTCTCCCCTCTTCCTCCCTCCATATCTCTTCCTCCCTCTCTCTCTTACCCTTTCTCTCTTCTCTCCCTCCCTTTCCCTTATCCTGTCACTCTATCTCCCACTCTCTTCCTCCCTCCGTTCTTTTCCCTATCCGTTTCTCTCTCCTTCCCTCTCTGTCACCCCTCTTCTCTCTCTCTCTTCCACCTCTTCCTCCCTCCCTTCTCCCTCTCCCTCTCCCTGCCTCTCCTCTCCCGTTTTCCCCCTCCTCTCTCTCTCTCTTTCTGTCCCTCTCTTACCTTCTGCCTCTTTCCTCCCTCTCACCCCTCCCCCGCTCCCCCAATCCTTTGGTTGTTCTCCCCTGCTGGTTGGCTTCTCTCCACGTGTCTCCCCAACTTTCTTTCAGGTTTCGGAGACAGTCCAGGCACTGAGGCGGAAGCTGGATTGGGGCACTCAGGGGAATGAATGCGAGGATCGATAAGGATGAAAATAAAAATGAAAGTAATTTTAAAAGAGGAAATCATTGCGAGAGGCTTTCATTTCGCCCCCCCGCCCCCTTCCTTTGGTCTGAACCTGCTCGCTTTGAGATGGAGATGGCCTTGAAGATAACGCAGCTGGTCCTCGACTTATGACCACATTTGGAAACAGAATTTCCATTGTGGCGGTTAAGCGAGTTGCGCCCCTTTTTACAGCCTTTTTTTGGGGGGATGCAGGTCTTAAGCAAGTCAGAAGGTCATTAAATGAATCCAGTTTTCCCCGTCGATGCTTGTTGGAATCCGGCTGAAAAGCTCAAAAATGACAATTGCACAAATACATGAAATGGTATAGGTCTGTGATGGTGGACCTTTGGCACGCGGGCCACAAGTGGCATGCAGACCCATTTGTGCCGGCACACGAGCCGTGGACAAACTTCTCTCACTGCGCGTGCATGTGCCTCACAGCTGATATTCGGCTGGTTTGAGGCCTTTTTCGGCCTCCCGGAGACTTGGAAAAAGCCTCTGCAGGCGTTGCAGGCCGAATAATAGGCCCATTTCATTACTTCCTGTATTACCAGAAGTGATGAAACAGGCTTATTATTCAGCCTGCAAAGCCTGCAGAGGCTTTTTCAAGTCTCTGGGAGGCTGAAAAAGGCCTCAAACCAGCTGAAAATCAGTTGTGTGGTGCGGTGCAGGTAAGGAGGCAGTCGTGTTGGCGTGGGGGATTGTGCGCGCATGCACAGGGGACGTGGGGGGCACATTGCCTTCTGGGTGCTGGCACGTGAGCGTGTATGCCCAATTTTTGCCACAGGAGCCCAAAAAGGTTAGCCACCAGTGGTTATAGGTTTTCCTGCCTAAGCAGGGGGTTGGACTAGAAGATCTCCAAGTTCCCTTCCAACTCCATTATTCTATTCTATTCTATTCTATTCTATTCTATTCTATTCTATTCTATTCTATTCCATTCCATTCCATTCCACTCCACTCCACTCCATTCTCTACTCCTACTCTACTCCACTCCACTCCACTCCATTCTCTACTCTAC
Organism: Pseudonaja textilis; assembly: GCF_049901715.1. Lineage (NCBI taxonomy): Eukaryota > Metazoa > Chordata > Lepidosauria > Squamata > Elapidae > Pseudonaja > Pseudonaja textilis. The sequence continues at coordinate 255,383,968 of NC_141991.1, forward strand.
TCTTACTCTACTCTACTCTACTCTACTCCACTCCACTCCACTCCATTCCATTCCACTCCACTCCACTCCACTCCATACATGCTAGTTGTTCAAATGCCTAAATTTTGATCACCTGACCCGGGGGATTCTGTGACAGTCGTAAGTGTGAAAAGCCACTTTTTCCAATGCTGTCATAAGCCTCCCCAAGAGGCACTAAGTCAATTCTGAATCCTGGCAAAAACCTCTTTTATTATATTAATGTGAATTTATTTCATTCAACCAGCCAATGGCTTGGCAAACAGCCTTGCGAAGGTAGACTAATGAGCTCAGACCTTTATCAATCCTGGAAGGCTGCCTGGTAAATAGTTCCACGCTCAGTGCTGACAGGGAAGGGCTGGGTTACACAGACAAATCTTCACAAGGCTGGAACGAACAGACGATCAAGCGAGCAACGTTGTTTCCTGCAAAAGCCTCCTCCCCTTTTGCTCCTCTTTTAATCCTGAGGGGAGGGGCCATTCATGATCCACCTGTGGCCTTACTCCCACATCGACCCTGAGTTCTTAATTGTGCCTTCCTTTCGGCAGTTCTGCTCATGCACAGGTTGGGAACCGGCTCCAGCTGCTCCTCCTCCTCACTGCTGTCCGAGCCTGAAGGCAGCTAATGACTGCCAGCCTGCCCTGGCCCCATCTCTGCCTCTGATGCAGAGCTCTCATCTGAGCCTTCCTCAGCCTCCAGGACCGGCCTGGGTTCCTCCCCCACCTCCTCATTACTGTCCGATTCTGCTGCCAGCCTCTGCCAGACCCACAACAAATGCCTACATAACTGTTGTGGTTCGCTGGCAGCCTGTGCAGACGGCAGAGGTATTGGACAGTGAGGACGAAAGGGAACCAGTCAGAGAGTCTGGCAAGGACTCGGATGAGGGTCCTGCATCCGATGCAGAGATGGGGCCAGGACCATCGGGGAATGGAGTGCTGCCTTCAGAGCTTTTGGAGTCTGGCAGCAGCAAGGAAGAGGACCCAGGGGAGCCTGTTCCCAGTGCGCCTGTGCACAGAGCTGCTAGAAGGTGAGAGCAGCTGAAACAAAAGGGGCGACTTGGGAGTAAGGCTGGGAGGTGACTGCCTCTCCCATAAGGGATAAAAGTCGGTCCTCAATGACGAAGAGCTTTGCAGGAAGCAAAGCAGTTCAGTAATCTCAGAGTCCTTTGTGAAGCTCTGTACTCTGGTCGAGTTTTTTCTGGGTTTGGGGGTCAGTTTATGTTATAATTAAGTGGACTTCTGTTTTTTTGGAAGCATTCGACAGCAATGAAAAGCGTGGTCTTATCTGGAAGAACTGTGCCTAAGGAGTTTTGGCTGGGAATGCAAGTAATTCCCAGTGTTGCATTAAAAAAGGTTTTACTTTTGAATTCAGTTGGTGTTTTCTGAAGTTTGATGAAGCCTGGGTCAGAACAACCACTTTGAGCAGTCGCTAAATGGATAGTTGTAAATCGAGGTTAATAAAAACAAAGCGGAACCATCCTAGGTCCCCGGGAAAGGGGACGATACACGGAGGAAGTCTGGACGGAGCTCCTCCCTACTCAAAGGAGTATAAGAGGGATTGTGAGAAACCCAGTCAGACTTGCAAAAATCCATAAACAATCGCCTGCCCCAGTAAGATGTACAGGCAGCCCTGGACTTACAACAGCTCACTTAGGGACGGTCCAAAGTTACAACAGCACTGAAAAAAGCGACTTAGGACCGTTTTTCACAACCCTTGCGGCTTCCTGACAATCACATGATCAAAATTCAGAGGCTTGGCCACTGGCATGCACTTATGACAGTTGCCGTGTCCTGGAGTTGTGATCCGCTTTTGCGACCTTCCGTCGAGCAAACTCAATAGGCAAGCCATATTCGCTTAACCACCGTTGCTTCTAGCTTAACAACTGCAGGGATTCCCTTAACAAGGGCGGCAAGAAAGGTCGTAAAACGGGTCCAAACTCACTTAGCAAATGTCTCACTTAGCCACAGAAATGCTGGACTCCATTGTAGCCGTAAGTCGAGGACTAGCTGTATTAGAAAAATGCGTTTCCTTTCTGAGCTTCAACTCTCACCTGCGCGGACACAACCCTCTTAATAGAACTCACAATTTCAGAAAGAATTTGCGCACTTGCTTTCCAGGAACGCATTCCAAAAATCATACGTCGTTCCTTAGAAAAATGGATGCTCGCCGTAGCAAAACGTTGCGAATTAAAATACAAAAACACAAAACAGCTTTTGATAAAAATAAACACACCCCACCTGAAGTACATCATGCACGACTCTTAGTAGATGGCAGTGAACTTTCTGGCAAACCTACACTGGCCTTCCTCAAGACAAAACTCCCAGAGTCTGTAGCTAGTGTGAAAACGGCAAACAGATTGGCAGGTGCAAACTTGGAAAAGCCATAAAGGTTCAAACCAGGAATAAGGGGACCACGATGTAAGTATGAGCCAGCAGTGTGTGGCAGCTCATTCCAGGTGTTTTTTTTAAAAAATAACGCCTTAGTAAGGCCACATCTGGAATTCTACATCCAGTTTCGGTCACCTCGTTATTAAAAAAAGATGTTGAGGCTTTCGAAGAAGTGCAGAGAAGAGCAACTAAGATGATTAAAGGGCTGGAGACTAAAACATAGAAGAAGAATGTTTGCAGGATTTGGGTTTGGCTAGTCTAGAGAAAAGGAGGACTAGGGGGGACAAGATAGCAGCATTCCAAGATTCAAGGGGTTGCCACAAAGAAGAGGGGGGTCAAGCTATTCTACAAAGCACCAGAAGGCAGGACAAGACTAGGAGCTAGGGTGAGGCTGTGCTAGCAGCGGTGGCTCTTCCATCCCAAGGACCGGCCCATAGATTTCCACTGCTCTCCTCTCCTCTGCCTTCTGCGCATCCATGTGTCAGGCACTGGACCCAGCTGTTCCTCCTCTTCCTCATCAGCCACCTCCAGACCTGGGGGCTCTTGACTCTCCATTTGAGGGGCTGATGGACGGCCCAGACTCCACCTCTCTCTCCCCCCCCCTCTCTCCCTCCCTCTCCCTATCTCTACTCTCTCTATCTCTCTCTCATTTATCAATATATATATACTGTATATATATCATCTCCCTCACTCTCATCAAGTCAGCAACTACCACAGTATATCTCTGTCTCTATCTAACTCTATATCTATCTATCTATCTATCTATCTATCTATCTATCTATCTATCTATCATCTATCTTATCAATCTATCATCTATCATCTATTTATCTATCATCTATCTATCTATCACCTATCTATCAATCTATCTTATCAATCTCTATCATCTATCACCTATCTATCAATCTATCTTATCAATCTCTATCATCTATCTATCTATCTATCTATCTATCTATCTATCTATCTATCTATCTGTCTATCTATCAATCTTATCAATCTCTATCATCTATCTATCATCTATTATATCTATCTATCTATCTATCTATCTATCTATCTATCTATCTATCTATCTATCTATCTATCATCTAGCTATCTTATCAATCTCTATCACCTATCATATCAATCTCTATCATCTATCTATCTATCTCCTATCTATCAATCTATCTTATCAATCTATCATCTATTTATCTATCATCTATTCTATCATCTATCTATCTTATCAATCTCAATCATCTACCTACCTATCTATTATCTATCTATCTATCTATCTATCTATCTATCTATCTATCTATCTATCTATCTATCTATCTATCAATCTTATCAATCACTATCATCTATCTATCATCTATTATATCAATATCTATCTATCTATCTATCTATCTATCTAGCTATCATCTAGCTATCTTATCAATCTCTATCACCTATCATATCAATCTCTATCATCTATCTATCTATCTATCTATCTATCTATCTATCTATCTATCTATCTCCTATCTATCTATCAATCTATCTTATCAATCTATCATCTATTTATCTATCATCTATTCTATCTATCATCTATCTATCTTATCAATCTCAATCATCTACCTACCTACCTATTATCTCTCTCTCTCTCTCTCTGCCAGCCCCATTCCCTCTTCTCTGATCCTGACTCCCACGCTTCCTCCTCTGATTCGGCTACTGGAGGGGCTGACGGCTGACAGACCACAACAAACCATTTGACTGGGATGGTATGAGGCCTCCTGCCTTCTGCCTTCAGCAGGGGGTTGGACTAGAAGACCTCCAAGGTCCCTTCCCACTCTTTCATTCTATTAAAGGCTTGCCTCCAGAAGTTATGGGCGCTCCATCCCTGGAGGTTTTCAAAGATAGTCTGGATAACCACTTGATGGGGGTAATATAAGGTCCCTTGCCTTAAGCAGAGGGTTGGACTAGATGGCCCCTGAAGTCCCTTCCAGCCCTCTGTGTGAAAAGCCCTTCAAACTTCCTATTCCTAGTTTCCCTCTTGCAGATCCCTCGCCCATTTCCAGTAGGACTCTGATGCCTTATTGGGTTACAAATGGATCCGATGAAGATTTTCTTTCTGTGTCATTCTCTTCCCCCTCTCGCCCAGCGAGTCAATAGTACAATTTACTAGTCCGAGCAGCTCCTATTGACTGAGGTTGGACTTGGGTCAATAAATCAGGATTCTGACAGCCTCTATAAGCCAATTGCAAGGAAGGATTAAGCTGATGAACCGCCGGACCTTCGCGATGTCCTTAAGAGTCTCCCTGGGGAGGTTTACAGATTAACACAGTTGGAAGGGACCTTGTAGGTCATCTAGTCCAACCCCTGTCCACCTCAGCCGGTGACCCCGCCTACACCATTTCTGACAGAGGGCAGTCCAGTCTCTTCTTGAAAGCCTCCAGGGATGAAGCTCCCACAACTTCCAAAGGCAACTTTGGTTCCATGCGTTGATTGTTCTCCCTGTCAGAAAGTTTCTCCTTATTTCCAGGTTGAATCTCTCCTTGTTCAGTTTTCATCCATTGTTCCTTGTCTGGCCTTCAAGGGTGCTTTGGAGAATAGCTGGACCACCTTCCTCCTCTCTGGGGCAGCCCCTCAAATATTGGAAGGCTGCTCTCCTGTTTCCCCTGGTCCTTCTCTTCCCTAGACTAGCCAGGCCCAGGTCCTGCAACCGTCCATCGTAGGTTTTAGCCTCCAGTCCCCTAAAATCATCCTGGTTGCTCTTCTCTGCACTTTTTCTAGAGTCTCAACCTCTTTTTTAATAGTGTGGTGAGCAAAACTGGATGCAGGACTCTAGGTGTGGCGTGACGGCCATGTCCCTCCTGGGTGGAGGGGGGGGGCTTATTTCCATCTTCCAATAATATACGAGATCATGCAAGAGCTTTGGTGGCGCAGTGGTCAGAGTGCGGCACTGCAGGACACTTCTACTGATAATTGGCTGCCTGCAATTTGGCAGTTCAAATCCCATCAGGGTCCAGGTTGACTCAGCCTTCCGTCCTTCCGAGGTGGGTAAAATGAGGACTCAGATTGTTGTGGGCAAGTGGCTGACTCTGTAAACCGCTTAGAGAGGGTTGTAAAAACACCGTGAAGCGGTATATAAGTCTAAGTGCTATTGCCCTTCCTTCCTTCCTTCCTTCCTTCCTTCCTTCCTTCCTTCCTTCCTTCCTTCCTTCCTTCCTTCCTTCCTTCTTTTCCTCCCTTCCCTCCTTCCTCCCTTCCCTCCTCCCAAGGCGAGTAAAATGAGAACCCACAGGGGTGGGATTCTACCGGTTCTGTCCACTTCTGTAGAACCGGTTGCTCTGAAAAGCAGCAAGCAGAGAGCATACATAGAACCGGTTCTATTTCGGCTGCTGTTTTGGCCCACCCACCCGCCTGGGCTCTTACCTGACCTTTATTTCGTGTGTTTTCAACTGCAGCTGCTTTGCGCGGCACAGCCGCTGTTGAAAAAGCAGGAAAAGGGGCTTTTCCAACCGCTGCGCACCCACACGCAGCTCTGCTCAGCTGTCCGGGTAGCTCAGCAGATCGTAAATTGCACCCGCGCGACGCAGAGCAACAAAACTGGTAGTTATACCGTTCGGATATATTGAGAACCCAGATAGTTGGGGGGCCAGAGCCTGACTCTGTACACTTAGAGAGGGCTGTAAAAGCACCGTGAAGCGGTATATAAGTCTAAGGAATATTGCTACTTCCTTCCTTCCGTCCTTCTTTCCCTCCCTAGACTCCCTTCCTTTCCTTTCCTTTCCTTTCCTTTCCTTTCCTTTCCTTTCCTTTCCTTCCTTCCCTTCCTTCTTCTCTTCCTTTCCTTCCTTCCTTCTTTCCCTCCCGAGCCTCCTTTCCTTTCCTTTCCTTCCTTTCTTCCTTCCTTCCTTCCCTCCCTCCCCTTCCTTCCTTCCTTCCTTCCTTCCTTCCTCCTTCCTTCCCTTCTTTTTCCTTTCCTTTCCTTCCTTCCTTCCTTCCTCCCTCCTTCCTTCCTTCCTTCCTTCCTTCCTTCCTTCCTTCCTTCCTTCCTTCCTTCCTTCCTTCCTTCCTTCCTTCCCTCCTCCTCCTCCTCCTCCTCCCACCTCATTCCCTTCTAGCACTGATGATGTTCCCTAGTTGGGTCATGAAACGTCTGCAAGAAAACCGCCAAGCTCAGAGAGCACCAAGGACCCCACAGTCCTTCCTTCCTTCCTTCCTTCCTTCCTTCCTTCCTTCCTTCCTTCCTTCCTTCCTTCCTTCCTTCCTTCCTTCCTTCCTTCCTCCCTCCCTCCCTCCCTCCCTCCCTCCTTTCTTCTTTCTTCCTAAAGGTTGACTCAGCCTTCCCTCCTTCCGAGGTGGGTCAAACGAGGACCCAGATTGTTGGCGGCCAGAGGCTGACTCTATAAACTGCTTAGACAGGGCTGGAAAAGCACCGCGAAGCGGGATATAAGTCTAAGTGCTTTCGCTATTGCTATTTTTGGACAACTTGACCTCTCCCCCATTGTTAAGTGAACCACTGCAGTTGTTTAATATTTCAATCGCTTTTTGGTTTCTCAATTTTTAAAGTCTGTAAGCCGCCCGCTGTGGCCGTAGAGAGAGATGGAGGGCGTAAAATGTTAGTGGATTAAATAAAGCTAAGTGGTCATTGAGACTTGATGGCGCCTAATCCTACCAAGTTCTGCCTCTCGCCCCTCTGGCAGCCTCAGCCCTTGTTAATGGCCGCTGTTGTGCGAGGCGTCTCTTGTGCAGTGCTCTCTAGCCCAGGGGTGTGAAGAGTGCTTAGATCGGGGCTCACGGGGGAGGCACCCCGGAAACCGCCGAGGACCGGCCTGCGATGCCTACGCCCGTGAAAACGGGGCTCGGGAGGGTCCCACGGGGAGGGGCTCCGTTTTCGCTGGCAGAGGGCTAGCGAAACGAACTAAGAATGAAACCAAAGGAAAAACGTTTCCCCTTTTTGCATTCGAGCACGTGAAAAAGGGAGAGGGAAGGAGAAAGGGAAAGAGGAAAGGAAAAAAAAAGAAGGGAAGGTGGGAAGGGAGCAAAGAAGGAAAAAGAAGGAAAGGAAAAGGAAGGAGATTATAATGAGAGTGAGGGAGGGTTTGAGGGAAGCACTCGGCCACCACAGGTGGCCCCAACATGAGTGACATCATCGAGCTGGCCAGGCCCACTCTGGCCACACACACCCCAAGCCCCCATCCCCCGAAGGTCAAACACAACCCCGATGCCATGAAATCGAGTTTGACACCCCTGCTCCAGCAGTACCCAAAGACGGGCTCCAGAAGAAACCTCCAAAGCACTTCAGGGACGATTTCGGTCTTCACTTGGAAGGTTGGCCCTGTTGAGCTGGGCAGTGGATAAAGACATGTGCTGGATTGGGCCTTTTGGAAAATGTCCGTGTAATGTCCAGCCCTCCCTTCTAGCCTTGGTGATGTTCCCTAGCTGGGTCATGAAATGTCTGCAAGAAAACCGCCAAGCTCAGAGAGCACCAAGGAACCCACAGTCCTTCCTTCCTTCCTTCCTTCCTTCCTTCCTTCCTTCCTTCCTTCCTTCCTTCCTTCCTTCCTTCCTTCCTTCCTTCCCTCCTCCTCCTCCTCGTCCCACCTCATTCCCTTCTAGCACTGATGATGTTCCCTAGTTGGGTCATGAAACGTCTGCAAGAAAACCACCAAGCTCAGAGAGCACCGAGGGCTCCACCTTCCTTCCTTCCTTCCTTCCTTCCTTCCTTCCTTCCTTCCTTCCTCCTCCTCCTCCTCCTCCTCCTCCTCCTCCTCCTCCTCCTCCTCCTCCTCCTCCTCCCACCTCATTCCCTTCTAGCCCTGATGATGTTCCCTAGTTGGGTCATGAAACGTCTGCAAGAAAACCACCAAGCTCAAAGAGCACCAAGGACCCCACCTTCCTTCCTTCCTTCCTTCCTTCCTTCCTTCCTTCCTTCCTTCCTTCCTTCCTTCCTTCCTTCCTTCCTTCCTTCCTCCTCCTCCTCCCACCTCATTCCCTTCTAGCATTGACGATGTTCATGAAACATGTGCAAGAAAACCACCAAGCTCAGAGAGCACCGAGGACCCCACAGTCCATTCTTCTTCCTCCTCCTCCTCCTCCTCCTCCTCCTCCTCCTCCTCCTCCTCCTCCTCTTTTCCTCAAATCCCTCTCCCTATTAGCACTGATGATATTACCTAGTTTGTGACATGAAGATCCGCAAGAAGAGAACAAAGCTCAGAGACCACCGAAGACCCCACAATTCTCCTCCTCCTCCCCCACAAACCTCCCCTTCCTTTTAGCACTGATGATGTTACCTAGTTGGGTCATGAAACGTCTGCAAGAAAACCACCAAGCTCAAAGAGCACCAAGGACCCCACCTTCCTTCCTTCCTTCCTTCCTTCCTTCCTTCCTTCCTTCCTTCCTTCCTTCCTTCCTTCCTTCCTCCTCCTCCTCCTCCTCCTCCTCCTCCTTCTCCTCCTCCTCCTCCTCCTCCTCCTCCTCCCACCTCATTCCCTTCTAGCATTGATGATGTTCCCTAGTTGGGTCATGAAACATCTGCAAGAAAACCACCAAGCTCAGAGAGCACCGAGGGCTCCACCTACCTTCCTTCCTTCCTTCCTTCCTTCCTTCCTTCCTTCCTTCCTTCCTTCCTTCCTTCCTTCCTTCCTTCCTTCCTTCCTTCCTCCTCCTCCTCCTCCTCCTCCTCCTCCTCTTTTCCACAAATCCCTCTCCCTTCTAACACTGATATTACCTAGTTTGTGACATGAAGATCCGCAAGAAAAGAACAAAGCTCAGAGACCACCGAAGACCCCACAATTCTCCTCCTCCTCCCCCACAAACCCCACCCTTCCTTCTAGCACTGGTGATGTTACCTAGTTGGGTCATGAAACGTCTGCAAAGAAACCCAACCAAGCTCAGAGAAGAGCACCAAGGACCTCAAAGTTCAGCCCCGAGCTGCAAATATTCCCTTCCGTGGTTAGGTTGGTCGGTTGGTTAGTTGGCGGGTTGCCTTTGAGACCTCCAAGGCACAAGATGCTAAGCTTGAATGCCACCCTGGGGTGCCCTCGGAAACCCCTGCAGCCTCTGGTGTGGAGTTCACCCTTTCTAGGAATATGGGAGCATGCCCTAAGCCTGTTCCGTTGGGTATAAACCACCCTACACCCCGAAAAGGGTTTAAATCCTACTTTTTGAAAGTAGGAGATCAACTCTGGCACAACTCTTCCAATTGACCCCCTTTACGCTCTGGGATTTTGCCAGGAATGAAAAAAAAAAAAGGAAGGAAGGAAAAAAGATGACTTAATTAAAGGTTGAACAGTTGTTTTAATTAGGACTAACGGAGATTTGTAGCCTGGGCGATAAACGGGATGGAGTGTTTCCTTGGCCCCATTTGTAGCTAATGGGCTTATTATTGGGATGCGGGAAAAGACTCATTAAAGTAAGGAATAAACACAAACGAATTAACAGACGGTGTTTTGTGCTCTCTCGGCCTGTCAGGTGCTGATAGATATACCTGGGAGGTGGGCTGTTTGGGGGGAGGGCTGACACACACACACACACACACACACACACACACACACACCACAATCCTTTTTTGCTGCATTGCTAATTTTACACCTCAACAGCCACCTTTGGAGGAGATGGCAGGCCTGGTGTCTCTCAAAGTTTGCTAGGTCTTCAGAATGCAACAGAGCTGGATTTTTACTTGGGGTAAGTAGGAAACCCTCCTTGCTGCCCTCCCCCACGTATACAGATAGTCCTCAACTTACAACGGGTTGCTTAGGGACTGTCTGAAGTTACAATGGCGTTGAAAAAGGGAACTGTGGGTGTTCGCATGATCCTGGCAACCCCTGCCATGGTCACATGAGCAAAATTAGGCAGCTGACTCGTATTTATGACCGTTGAGTGTCCTGGGATCAGGTGATCAGGTTCTGTGATCTTCTGACAAATCGAGTCAGTGGGGAAGCCAGATTCATTTATGCCAAAAGTGGTTGTTTTTTTTTCAGGAGACAATGGGACTTCCTTGTTTTTTTCTTTTGAAGACATTTTGCTTCTCAACCAAGAAGCTTCTTCAGCTCTGACTGGATGGTGGGGAAAGGAAGGATTGATACTCCTTGCAGACCGCTGGTCATTTGCAATTTTTTAGAGAGTCGTTGAGGCCACTGGGAGGTTTCTCTGTGTCCTCGGGGTCACCTGAGGGGTGCAACAGCCTCCACCTGTCTTCAACAGGGAAGGGACCCAGGGCAGAAAAACATCCTGCAGCCAAGGCGGCTCCACACCGATTTGCACCACGCAGGTGATCCTGAGGACACAGATAAACCTCCAGGTGGCCTCAACGACCCTCTAAAAGGACGCAAATGACCGGCTGCCTGCAAGGAGTATCAATCCTTCCCTTCCCCACCATCCAGTCAGAGCTGAAGAAGCTTCTTGGATGAGAAGCAAAATGTCTTCAAAGAAAAAAACCAGAAAGTCCAGTTGGCTCTTGAGGGAAAAAAAAGCAACACCTTTGGGACAACCATGATCTGGAGGACTGAGAATCTCTACGGACTTCCAGATTCGTTTAACAACCCTGTTCCTAATCTAATAACAATGGTGGTTAACAACTATGGCCGGAAAGGTTGCAAAACGGGGCAAAGCTCACTTAACAACCATTTTGCTTAGCAACATAAATTTTGGGGCTCTGCTGTGGTTGTAAGTCAAGGACTACCTGCCTGGCCAGGTTAAGCTGCCCGGAGTCGCCTGCTGGCAGGATGGACGGCATATAAACAGCATGGATGGACGGATAAATGAAAAAAACAAAGAAACAAAGTAAATCAACAGAGAAGGATCTTCGAGGAGGGATTAGAAAGGAGGGTGAGAGAAAAGAAGCGCCACCGTCAAGGGAAATCGGACTGAGCAGTTTGAGGGGACAATTTTTCTCGCAGTCAAGCTGGCAGGAATGTATTCAGAGTTTTTTGCAGCATTAATTCAGCACCCGAAAAATAAAACACAGATGGCTGATGCTTCATTTAACGTCTTTATAAACATAATAAGTAGAATTTACAAACCAGTGGTAGATTTCTCCAGCATGGAGACAACTCAGACAGAAACATAAAAAATAAAACACAGATGGCTGATGCTTCATTTAACATCTTTATAAACATAATAAGTAGAATTTACAAACCAGTGGTAGATTTCTCCAGCATGGAGACAACTCAGACAGAAACATAAAAAATAAACACAGGTGGCTGATGCTTCATTTAACATCTTTATAAACATAATAAGTAGAATTTATGAACCAGTGGTAGATTTTTCCAACACGGAGACAACTCAGACAGAAACATAAAAAATAAACACAGATGGCTGATGCTTCATTTAACGTCTTTATAAACATAATAAGCAGAATTTACAAACCAGTTGTAGATTTCTCCAACATGGAGACAACTCAGACAGAAACATAAAAAACAAACACAGATGGCTGATGCTTCATTTAACATCTTTATAAACATAATAAGTAGAATTTACAAACCAGTGGTAGATTTCTCCAACATGGAGACAACTCAGACAGAAACATAAAAAATAAACACAGGTGGCTGATGCTTCATTTAACATCTTTATAAACATAATAAGTAGAATTTACAAACCAGTGGTAGATTTCTCCAACATGGAGACAACTCAGACAGAAACATAAAAAATAAACACAGATGGCTGATGCTTCATTTAACGTCTTTATAAACATAATAAGTAGAATTTACAAACCAGTGGTAGATTTTTCCAACACGGAGACAACTCAGACAGAAACATAAAAAATAAACACAGGTGGCTGATGCTTCATTTAACATCTTTATAAACACAATAAGTAGAATTTACAAACCAGTGGTAGATTTCTCCAACATGGAGACAACTCAGACAGAAACATAAAAAATAAACACAGATGGCTGATGCTTCATTTAACATCTTTATAAACACAATAAGTAGAATTTACAAACCAGTGGTAGATTTCTCCAACATGGAGACAACTCAGACAGAAACATAAAAAATAAAACACAGATGGCTGATGCTTCATTTAACATCGTTATAAACATACTAAGTAGATTTTACAGACCAGTTGTAGATTTCTCCAACGTGGAGACAACTCAGACAGAAACATAAAAAATAAAACACAGATGGCTGATGCTTCATTTAACATATTTATAAACATAATAAGTAGAATTTACAAACCAGTTGTAGATTTCTCCAGCATGGAGCAAACTCAGACAGAAACATGTTGCAAGTAACTTCAGAGCAGAGCTCCAGCCTTCAGCAAGCAAGCCAGCTAGTTTGTTCCTCTTTTACTAGGCTAGATCTAGTTTCAGTTTCCAAAGCTACTTCTGGTTTTACTTTCCAGCCTAGGCTACTTCTAGTTTCAGTTTCCAAACAGCCCTCCTTGGCTGACTTAGTTGCTATGCCTATTCGTTGGCTGACCACATTACCAAGCTCTATTCCAGTTCATGAATATACTCTTGACAGAATAGCCAACACTTGTGGAAGATGGGCTCACGATACAGAAGGATCTGGACAGACTTGAACACAGGGCACTATCTAACAAAAGGAAATTCAATGGTGAAAAGAGTAAGGCTTTACATTTAGGCATGAAAATCAAGATGCAGAGGTAGAGTATATGTGGTACCTGGCTCAACAGTAGTAACGGTGAGAGAGATCTTGGAGTCCTAGGGGACAATCATTGAAATATGAGCCAGCCGTGAGAGGCATCAGCCCCCCCCAAAAGCCAACACAGTCCTGGGCTGCATAGACAGAGTGATAGAATCAAGATCACGGGATGTGCTAGTACCGCTTTACAACGCCTTGGTAAGGCCACACTTGGAATACTTTTGGTGGCCACAATGTAAAAAAGATGTTGAGACTCTAGAAAGACTGCAGGGAACAGCAACGAAGATTAGGGGAGGCTAAAACACACAGAGAAGAGTTGCTGGAATTGGGTACGTCTCGTTTAATGAAAAGAAGGACCAGGGGTGACATAATGGCGGTCTTCCGATATCTCAGGGGCTGCCCCAAAGAAGAAGGGGGGTCAAGCTCTTCTCCAGAGCCCCAGAAGGACAGGACAAGAAGCAACGGGTGGAAACTCATCAAGGTGAGAAGCAACCTGGAACTAAGGAGAAACTTCCTGATGGTTAAAACAATTAATCAGTGGGACAACTTGCCTTTGGAGGTTGTGAATGCTCCAACACTGGGAGTATTTAAGAACAGATTGGACAACCATTTGTCTGAAATGGTAGAGGGTTTCCTGCCTAGGCAGGGGGTTGGACTAGAAGATTTCCAAGGTCCCCTCCACCTATTCTATTCTATTCTATTCTATTCTATTCTATTCTATTCTATTCTATCCTTTTCTTTTCCCTTTCCCTTCCTTCCTTCCTTTATTCTTCTCTTCTCTTCTCTTCTCTTCTCTTCTCTTTCTTCTCTTCTCTTCTCTTCTATTCTATTCTATTCTATCCTTTCTATTTTCCTTTCCCTTCCTTCCTTCCTTTATTCTCTTCTCTTCTCTCTCTTCTCTTCTTCTCTTCTCTTCTCTTCTCTTCTCTTCTCTTCTCTTCTCTTCTCTCTCTTCTCTTCTCTTCCTATTCTATTCTATTCTATTCTATTCTATTCTATTCTATTCTATTCTATTCTATTCTATTCTATTTTCCCTTTCCCTTCCTTCCTTCCTTCCTTCCTTCCTTCCTTCCTTCCTTCCTTCCTTCCTTCCTTCCTTCCTTCCTTCCTTCCTTCCTTTATTCTCTTCTCTTCTCTTCTCTTCTCTTCTCTTCTCTTCTCTTCTCTTCTCTTCTCTTCTCTTCTCTTCTCTTCTCCTATTCTATTCTATTCTATTCTATTCTATTCTATTCTATTCTATCCTATTCTATTCTATTCTATTCTATTCTATATACAGAGGAGGTATAAAAAAAAAATCAAGATGGATATTGCAGCCCTCTGTACATAAAAATGGTGGGATTTCAACTCTGAGGTTGCAGTCACCATCCTGTCCTCCACAAATGCCCCAGTTCATGGGCCCCGTCCAAAGGTTCCCTTTAGAAAAAAATAATCTGCTGATTGAACATTTCCCGGAGCTGTTTCTGAGTTTCTATTTTTTGGGGGGAACGGAATGGAAAATGGCTAATGCGATCACGTATTCTAAACCACGGATGCATTGTTTTAATTTTTCAAACGATCCTGTTAATTAAGCGGCATTGAATTATTGGTTTGGAAGAGACACGGGCTCCCTAACTCTGCCAGACAATATTTGTTCTGATGTAATAACTGTTTTGCTGTCTTCAGCACTTGATGGGAGCTTCCGGCGGGCTCTCATCAATCCTGTTGAGGAACGATCTGTCTACTACAAGAAGAAGGAAGCTCTTCTGAAATAACTCCTGCAACCAGGGATCCGTTTCATCTTTTACGTCTAGAGATGGATCAGAAAGGACTGTTGCGGCCCGCCAATGGCCAGCGGAGCCGGTAGCGGACTTGGACAGTGAAGAGGTTGGGGAGGAACCTGGGCCAATCCTGGAGTCTGGGGAAGGCTCGGACGAGGGCTCTGCATCAGAGGCAGAGATGGGACCAGGGCCGTCCGACAGTTATCAGCTGCTTTCGGAGTCAGAGATCAGTGGGGAAGAAGAATAGCTGGAGCCTGTTCCCAGTGTGCGCATGCACAAAGCTGCCAGGAGAAGGGAAGAGTTAAGGAACAAGGGTCGACTTGGGAGTAAGGGCTCAGGTGGATGGTGAATGGCCCCTCCCATAGGGAATAAAGAGGAGCGAAAGGGGAGCGGGGTTTGCAGGAGGCAATTAATTCAATTCATTAGGGTGAAGATCTGTTCATGTCTTTTTGCCAAGTCATTGCTGCTACAGCGTGGCGTTTGGAAGACATCAGCCTGGCAACTCTCCAAGCCTAATCAAGGTCTGTCGTTGTGCAATCTCATGAAAGACTGCTTGCTGGGACTTTGCCGGAGAGGAATTCCCTTTAACCTAAATAAAAGGGGTTTTATCGGGTTGAGGAGTCGCCTTCATGATCTTGGGAAGCCCAGGTCAGAACAGAAACCTTCTGTTCCTTCACCATGTAACCCTTAAAAGATGGATCTTGGATTGGTTCAGCAGCCAGGAAAACTGACTCGTTCCTGGCATGAGGATCTTTGTGGTTGATCACGTGACCTCACTGTAGATTCATCATAGAATCATAGGGCTGGAAGGGACCTTGGAGGGTTTCTAATCTAACTCGCTGCCCAAGGCAGGAGATATTGTACCATCCCAACGAATGTTTGTGTCCAATCTTATCTGGAAAACCTCCAGCAATGGAGCGCCCACAACTCCAGAAGGTAATCGGTTCCATGGATTAATTGTTCTCACTGTCAGAAAATGTCTCCTTCATTCTAGATTGGATCTCCCCTCTGATGAGCTCCCACCCATTACGTCTTGTCTGGCCTTTAGGTGCCTCGGAGAATGAGTCAATCCTCTTGTGGCGACCCCTTAAATATTGGAAAAATGCTATCCTATCACGCCTAGTTCTTTTCCTTTTTTGAAACTAGGCAGGCCTAATTCCTTCAATCGCTCACCATATCATTTAGCCTTCGGTTCCTTTTTTCTCTATACTCTTTCTAGGGTCTCAATTTTGTTATCATGGGGACCAAATGCAAGTATTCCAAGTAGGGCCTCACTAGCGCAGTCCACCTCTTTTAAGTGGTAGAAAGGGGAGTGGGGAGGAGAAGGAAGGAAGGAAGGAAGGAAGGAAGGAAGGAAGGAAGGAAGGAAGGAAGGAAGGAAGGAAGGAAGGAAGGAAGGAAGGAAGGAAGGAAGTAGTAGTAGTAGAGGACTGTGGGGTGCGTGGTGCTCTCTGAGCTTGGTTGTCTTCTTGCAGACATTTTATGACTCAAGTAGGTAGTAGTGCTAGATGGGAAAGGAGGAGGAGGAGGAGGAGAACTGTGGGGTCCTTGGTGTTCCCTGAACTTGGTTGTTTTCCAGCAGATGTTTCATTGCCCAACTAGGTAATGTCATCAGTCTAGTAGGTGGGTTTAGTAGGAATGGGGTTTGGAGGGGGGAGGAGGAGGAGGAGGAGGAGGAGGAGGAGGAGGAGGAGGAGGAGGAGGAGGAGGAGGAGGAGGAGGAGGAGGAGGAGGAGGAAAGGACTCTGGGGTCCTTGATGTTTCCAGAACCTAGTTATTTTTCCTGCAGACGTTTCATTGCCCAACTAGGTAATGTCATCAGTGCTAGTAGGAATGGGGTTTGGAGGAGGAGGAGGAGGAGGAGGAGGAGGAGGGAGGAGGAGAGGGAGGAGGAGGAGGAGGAGGAGAGGGAGGAGGAGGAGGAGGAGGAGGTGGTGGTAGAGGAAGGAGGAGGAGGAGGAGGAGGAGGAGGAGGAGGAGGAGGAGGAGGGGAGGAGGAAAGGACTCTGGGGTCCTTGATCTTCCCAGAACCTAGTTATTTTTCCTGCAGACGTTTCATTACCCAACTAGGTGATACATTCAGTGCTGAAGGAAGTGAGGTTTGAGAGCAAGAAAAGTTGGATTTTTAAATAATCCCAGGTTTAACGCAGCCCCAAAATCCAAAATTGGTCGCTGCAAGAATCCTGGCATAGATTTCAGAAGGGCGGTTGGGAGCTGTCCAGGGTCCTAAATTTGGAGAATGGACCTGCCGAGCTGGAGCTGTCTAAGGTCCTGACACGAGAAATGGTTCTTCTTCCTAGCGTATTCCCGCAAGTGAAGGATCCGCTCTTCCGATTATTGTACGCCACTTTGCACGGTCAGCTGCGTCTCCAGGGTGTAGCGCCCGCAGCTTGCATATCTTTGTGGATTGGTTTTGGACTCTCGCGAGGTCGCTGGCCATTGACTTCTAGTTGGTCACGGTGGACGGTGTTGCTCTCTGGACACGTGCCTACCAGCGGAGTTGGCTTTCTCTCATCTTCTCTGTACGCGGTGCCACACCCAAAACGTTGTTGAATGGTGTCCTTTGTGATGTGGTCGAGAAGGGAGGTGCCCGAAATCCAACGGAGCTATGCGTTTCCATGGTACGGAGAGCGCTTTTGGTCCCGGGTGTGGCCGCCCAGTGGAACGACTTGACGCCAGAGGTTGTGGGTGCTTCGTGACTGGAGGTTTTTAAGAAAAGATTGGACAACCGTTTGTCTGGAATGGCATAGGGCTTCCTGCTTGAACAGGGGGCTGGACTAGAAGACCTCCAAGGTCCCTTCCAACTGTTATTCTGTTATTGTTCTGGTCTCTTGGTCTTAGTTGTTCTGTGAACCAACACACACCCTGAGGAGGAGGAAGAGGCCTGATGGAGGGTCCTTGGCGCTCTCTGAGCTCAGCTGTTTCCTTGCAGACATTGCAAAACCAAACTAGGGAACATCATCAATGCTAGAAAGGAGTGGAGTTTGCAGGGAGAGGGAGGAGGAGGAGGAGGAGGAGGAGGAGAGGGAGGAGGAGGAGGAGGAAGAGGAGGAAGAGGAGAGGGAGGGAGGAGGAGGAGGAGGAGGAGGAGGAGGAGGAGGAGGAAGAGGAGGTGGTAGAGGAGGAGAGGGAGGAGGAGGAAGAGGAGGAGGAGGAGGAGGGAGGAGAGGGAGGAGGAGGAGGAAGAGGAGGAAGAGGAGAGGGAGGAGGAGGAGGAGGAGGAGGAGGAGGAGGAGGAGGAGAGAGGGAGGAGGAAGAAGAGGAGGAGGGCCATACGAGGGGAGGATGAGGGGGGGGGGGGGGGGGGGGGGGGGGGGGGGGGGGGGGGGGGGGGGGGGGGGGGGGGGGGGGGGGGGGGGGGGGGGGGGGGGGGGGGGGGGGGGGGGGGGGGGGGGGGGGGGGGGGGGGGGGCCTGGTGGAAGCTTGTCTTGTAAATCTTAGGTTTAAGATGGTCTTAAATCTTAGATTTAAGAGAGTCACCATTGCCTTGCAGGTGGGATCCCAGATACTGAAAAATCTTCACCTTCCTTAGTTTTTCTCCATTGATTGAAGTGTTCCAAGGGTGGTGAGAAGTCTCTAACACTAGAAGCAGTTGCCTAGTTTTTTTCGGGCCAGGGGGACCCTGAATGTGAGTCTAGTCATATGTCGTTTCTGGTTGCAGTGGGGAAGATTCCAGGTAGGATGAAACACAAATGCACAAAACAAACGTCTTTCGTGGGCAAAAAGAAACGTTTCCCACTTACTGTATTTCAATCAAGACTTTATGGTGACAATATCAACAATATTTATACTTCTCCTCAGTTGATGCTTACAAAGGGATGGCACAGGCAGTGATTTTCATCCTGCCTTTATTATTATTATTATTTTTAAAAAAAAGCTCAGGGCACCAAACGCATCCAATAGACCTTCTTCCTCCCATTTTCTCCATAACAACAAGCCTGTCAGGTGAGTTGGGCTGAGAGAGAGAGCGACTGGTGTGTTAAGTTGCCCAGTTGCCTTTCATCGTTATGGTGGGACTTGGAGTCGGAGCCCCCGAATGGTCCGTGATCATCCAGATTCAGCACGCCCTACCTGGGTTAATAAGAAAACGTTGCCGTGTTAGCCACGCAAGGTCTGCTCGAGCAAATAAAACCACAGCGGAATGGCCAGATGCACACATTATGTCCCTCCCACAATGAATAGAATAACAGAGTTGGAAGGGATCTTGTAGGTCATCTAGCCCGACCCCCACTTCCAAACATGCCAGTTGCATGTTGTTATATCATGGAGGGAGGGAGGGAAGGAAAGAAGGAAGGAAAGAAGGAAGGAGGGAGAAGGAAAGAAGGAATGGAGGAAGGAGGGCTAGAATGGAGGGAGAAGGAAGGAAGGGAAGAAGGAAGGAGGAAGGAAGGAGGGAGAAGGAAAGGAGGAAGGAA
The DNA here is from genome assembly GCF_049901715.1 of Pseudonaja textilis. Lineage (NCBI taxonomy): Eukaryota > Metazoa > Chordata > Lepidosauria > Squamata > Elapidae > Pseudonaja > Pseudonaja textilis. The sequence continues at coordinate 255,403,099 of NC_141991.1, forward strand.
AGGTCAAGAAGGAGGGAGAAGGAAAGAAGGAATGGAGGAAGGAGGGCTAGAATGGAGGGAGAAGGAAGGAGGGAAAGAAGGAAGGAGGGAAGGAAGGAGGGGAGAAGGAAAGGAGGAAGGAAAGGTCGAAGGAAGGAGGGGGAAGAAGGAATGGAGGAAGGAGGGCTAGAATGGAGGGAGAAGGAAGGAGGGAAAGAAGGAAGGAGGGAAAGAAGGAAGGAGGAAGGAAGAAGGGGAGAAGGAAAGAAGGAACAGTAAGGAAGGAAAGAAGGAAGGAAAGAAGGAAGGAGGGGAGAAGGAAAGGAGGAAGGAAAGGTCAAAGGAAGGAGGGGAGAAGGAAAGAAGGAATGGAGGAAGGAGGGCTAGAATGGAGGGAGAAGGAAGGAAGGAAGAAGGAAGGAGGGAAGGAAGGAGGGGAGAAGGAAAGGAGGAAGGAAAGGTCGAAGGAAGGAGGGGAGAAGGAAAGAAGGAATGGAGGAAGGAGGGCTAGAATGGAGGGAGAAGGAAGGAGGGAAAGAAGGAAGGAGGGAAGGAAGGAGGGGAGAAGGAAAGGAGGAAGGAAAGGTCGAAGGAAGGAGGGGGGAAGAAGGAATGGAGGAAGGAGGGCTAGAATGGAGGGAGAAGGAAGGAGGGAAAGAAGGAAGGAGGGAAAGAAGGAAGGAGGGAAGGAAGAAGGGGAGAAGGAAAGAAGGAACAGTAAGGAAGGAAAGAAGGAAGGAAAGAAGGAAGGAGGGGAGAAGGAAAGGAGGAAGGAAAGGTCAAAGGAAGGAGGGGAGAAGGAAAGAAGGAATGGAGGAAGGAGGGCTAGAATGGAGGGAGAAGGAAGGAAGGGAAGAAGGAAGGAGGGAAGGAAGGAGGGAGAAGGAAAGGAGGAAGGAAAGGTCGAAGGAAGGAGGGGAGAAGGAAAGAAGGAATGGAGGAAGGAGGGCTAGAATGGAGGGAGAAGGAAGGAGGGAAAGAAGGAAGGAGGGAAGGAAGGAGGGGAGAAGGAAAGGAGGAAGGAAAGGTCGAAGGAAGGAGGGGGAAGAAGGAATGGAGGAAGGAGGGCTAGAATGGAGGGAGAAGGAAGGAGGGAAAGAAGGAAGGAGGGAAAGAAGGAAGGAGGGAAGGAAGGAGGGAGAGAAGGAAAGGTCGAAGGAAGGAGGGGAGAAGGAAAGAAGGAATGGAGGAAGGAGGGCTAAAATGGAGGGAGAAGGAAGGAGGGAAAGAAGGAAGGAGGGAAAGAAGGAAGGAGGGAAGGAAGGAGGGGAGAAGGAAAGAAGGAACAGTAAGGAAGAAAAGAAGGAAGGAAAGAAGGAAGGAGGGCAGAAGGAAAGGAGGAAGGAAAGGTCGAAGGAAGGAGGGGAGAAGGAAAGAAGGAATGGAGGAAGGAGGGCTAGAATGGAGGGAGAAGGAAGGAGGGAAAGAAGGAAGGAGGGAAGGAAGGAGGGAAGAAGGAAAGGAGGAAGGAAAGGTCGAAGGAAGGAGGGGAGAAGGAAAGAAGGAATGGAGGAAGGAGGGCTAGAATGGAGGGAGAAGGAAGGAGGGGAGAAGAAGGAAAGAAAGAACAGTAAGGAAGAAAAGAAGGAAGGAGGGGTAGAATGGAGAGAGAAGGAAGGAAAGGAGGGAAAGAAGGAAAAAAAGAAGGGAGGGAGGGAGGAATGAGTTTTTATTCCAAGATCTCTCTGATAAGTACTTTTCATCTCCTTCTGTTCCAGATTGTGCTACTTTTTCATGACCCCTAACTCTAACTGGACACCGATCACCCCGCATCCTCATTGGGGGAAAAAAAATATCTATTCTGCTGGGGATTTTTCCCCCTTGATACTTTGACAAATTCTGAATGGAGGTTAGCCTAAATCAATCCCAACATCAGGCCCCCATCCCTGTGAGCCTAACTCTCTTCCTGTGCCGCCCTTATTCGAAATCGGAAGAGTTGGTAACCCACTGAGATGGCTTTTAGGGTTAGACCTTCCCTTGTGGGGGCGTTCGGAAAAACGGGGTTCGCGTTCCAATCGGAATGAGATGCAACGGGAGAAATAAATGTGGATCCCACTTCGGTGCCACCCCTTACCCAACCTCCGCCCATCGCTCCAGAGTTTCAAACCCCGGAAGGCGAACGGGTCGATAAAGCCTTAATAAGCCACTGGCAGGTTTGTGCTGAGGGTCTGGTCCTTCCTTCCTTGGGTGGGAGAGGGAGGGGGGGCAGGAGAGCGCGTACCTCCCCTCCCAGAATCCCGGGGACTTCAACCACCTTAACAAGCTGGAGCGTCTGGTGCAGGCGGCCCGGCGACCCGCAGGGGGCTTCCAGGAACGGCCATCGATCCCGCGGCTAATTGGGGGTCTCAACTTGGACTCTTGCTGCCAATCATCACCCAGCGGGGGGGACTGAAGGGACGAGGGCTGCAGCCAAGGCTGGGAAGCATCGCATGGGTGCAGGTGAGACTCGGCCTCGGATGTGTTCATTAGAGGGGTGGGGGCCGGGGGAGGGACCCCCGGGGTGGAAGGCTGGATGGAGAAGGCCTCCTGCTACCTCCTGAGCAGTCATCAAAACTGATCCATGGGCCTCCAGCAGGGCATCTAATTGTCTGAAGTGCAGGGGTGGCAGGCGACAGGGGAAGAGAGCGCCAGCCATGGCAGAAAGGGGAGGGGGATATATATATATATATATAGAAATAAGTGCCAGAGGGAAGGTCCTTGGGGGTGATCAAGTCTCTGTCAACAGACCGACTAGCGAACCCCCAAAGAAGTAAACAAAGGTGGGTTTTCTTTTCCGCCCTCAAGAGGCATAACTGGACTTTCTGGTGTTTCTTTGAAGACGTTTCGCTTCTCATCCCAGAAGCTTCTTCAGCTATGACTGGATGGTGGGGGAAGGGAAGGATTGATACTCCTTGCAGACAGCTGGTCATTTGCATCCTTGTAGAGGGTCGTTAAGGCCACTTGGAGGTACGTCTGTGTCATCAGAGTCAACCTGAGTGGTGCAAATGGGTGTGGAGCCTTCTGACCGGATGGTGGGGAAAGGAAGGATGGATACTCCTTGCAGACAGCTGGTCATTTGCGTCCTTATAGAGGGTCGTTGAGGCCACTTGGAGGTTTGTTAAACCCTTCCATCCCCCACCATCCAGTCAATGCTGGATGAGAAGCGAAACGTCTTCCCAAGAAAAATCAGAAAGTCCAGTTGCCTCTTGAAAAAAAAAAAAAGCACCTTTGGGACAACCACGAGAATGGAGGACAGAGAATTTTCTCAAACACTCTCGGGAGATTCTGAATCCCGCAAAGTATAACTTTATCGGATACACCATCTTGGAACTGCAGAAGCAAAACCCTTTGTGATAACCCAAAGAGGTGTGGCACAAAGGCAACATGGTCAGATAATCAGTAGGAGTCCCTTTATTAGTTCCAAACTTTGCCCCCAATGTCCAGGTTACTTTCTGGGCTGGAGAAAAACTCTCCCAGCAACAGCTTTTGGCTGCAGAGAATCAAGTCCAAGACAAGGTCAACAAAAACTGGAACTATAACTCCAATCAAGGCAAAAGGAGGTCATTAGTCCAGCAGGGCAGGAGAAGGAATTCCAGATGTGAAGGCACGGCAGTGATTCAACCCAGTTGGGAGGATGCCAGGAACGCAGAGAACCAAAGTCCACACAACTCAGCTTGCATCTCTTTTAAACTCTCATTCCCAGGTATGGCTAATGAAGGGAATCAAGGCCCTTTCCATCCCTGTAAGCTGCGCAACCCATGTTGCTCCCTTCTCCCTGCGTGTCCTAGGATGAAGAGGGGGGTATGCCTGGGTCTTCCTCTGAACTCCCTCTCCCTTATTCTACTTCTCCCCTGCTCTGCCCAGCCGGACTGTGCCCTTCCCCAGTTTCCTCCACAGCCAACGGAGCCACACTCCTGCTCCTTGTCAGCTGTTCGTCTTCCTCCTCAGATTCAGAGTCCGACAGGGGCATGACACCCGCTCTGATTTACCTGCACAAATGCTCGCTTAGTGACATGACATGTTTCCTTTCTCCCCACCCCGGGGTGTTCACACTGTCCGATTGTAAAACTTCCTTTTGTTATGGGTTATGTCCACGTCTCCATCTAACACCTGCAGTAGTGACCTTGCGGTGGTGACCTTTCAGGCTATCATGGTCTGTAGACGAACTCTTAGCATTCCATTCCACCCTTCTCTCCTCCGTCTTGAATGGCAAGTTGAAGAGCAACAGAAGCGCAGAAGAAATCAAGCGATTCAATCTTGACGGTCCCTTCACTGATGCTTTGGAGAGGATACCAATGACCCAATACCCCCTTTGCTCCAGGTTTGGCAAGGATGAAGCTAAGAGTTTGGGGGTCCCAGAGGATTAGACTGGAGTCCGGAGTCCAGTGGTCAGTTCCCAGTCTTGGTTCTCAAAGGGTAAAATAGCAGCCTTTTCAATATTCGAGGGGTGACCACACAGAAGAGTGGGTCAACCTATTCTCCAAAGCAGGGGTCAACAAACTATTTGGACCTCAGGGACCACCAAACTCCTAATTTTAAATCCTGTGGACCACTAATACGAATGTTGACTGATGGTGGCTTGCTGACGTTGGTGGGAATGCCGGTCCCCTATTCCAGAGCCAGAGTTGTCCCAGGACTGGCCCTTTGGTCATCCCGGAGTAGCTGCTCCTCCACCCGGGTGCACCGGCCTGCCATGGACTGGAGGAGCTGCTCCTGGATGACCAAAGGGCCAGTCCTGGGACAACTGTGGCTCTGGAATAGGGGACCGACATTCCCACCAACGTCAGCAAGCCACCCTGGGGTGGATTTCCCTCCCCCGCTGTTGGTCCTACCTTCCAGTTCCAGCTCGCGTGGTTCTACTCAAGATAAGGTTTGAGCTCGGCTGAAGGGTGGGGGCCGGAGGGTGGGTGGGCTATGTAGACGGCACAGCCTTGGGTTCCCATGCAGCCTGGATTAATTGCTTTTTGGGGGGGGGGGACATTTCTCTGTGGACCACCCAAGATTTCTCACAGACCACCAAGTGGTCCCCAGCCCAACGGTTAGCAACTGCTGGTCTAATCCACCTGAAGGCAGGACAAGAAGCAACGGATGGAAACAGGTGGAAACTAGTTAAGGAGAGAAGCAACTTAGAACCAAGGAGGAATTTCCTGATGGGCAGAACAAGTGGAACAGCTGATCTTTAGAAGTTGTGGGTGGTCCATCATCGGAGGTTTTTAAGAGGAGACTGGACTTAGCCCCCTGTCTAAAATGGTCTAGAGCTGGGGTCTCCAACTTGGGCAACCTTAAGGCTTGCGGACTTCAACTCCCAGCGTTCTCCTACTTGAGCAGGGGCTAGACTAGAAGACCTCCAAGGTCCCTTCCAGCTCCATTCTGATTCCACCTGTACCTTAGTTCTGAGTTTTATCCAATCCCTATTCATTTTATTGTATTCAAGGTCTTTCATGCTTCCTTATTCTTGCTTTTATTGCAACATGGCACTCAAGAGTCGCTCCAATTGTAAGATGAGTAGCTGATCCATTTTATTCAGAAATAAATAAAGGCCGGCGGGGTTGGCAGAATAGAATAGAATTCTTTTATTGGCCAAGTGTGATTGGACACACAAGGAATTTGTCTTGGTGCAAATACTCTCAGTGCACATAAAAAGAAAAGAGACATTCGTCAAAAATCAAGAATCAACAGGTACAACACTTAATGATAGTCCTAGGGTACAGAAATTAAATTAGATAGATAGATAGATATAGATAGATAGATAAAGAAAGAATAGAATAGAATAGAATAGAATAGAATTCTTTATTGGCCAAGTGTGATTGGACACACAAGTTATTTGTCTTGGTGCAAATGCCCTCAGTGCACATAAAAAGAAAAGAGACATTCGTCAAGAATCAAGAATCATCAGGTACAACACTTAATGATAGTCCTAGGGTACAATCAGAAATTAAATTAGATAGATAGATAGATAGATAGATAGATACAGAAAGAATAGAATAGAATAGAATAGAATAGAATAGAATAGAATAGAATAGAATAGAATAGAATAGAATAGAATAGAATTCTTTATTGGCCAAGTGTGATTGGACACACAAGTTATTTGTTTTGGTGCAAATGCCCTCAGTGCACATAAAAAGAAGAGACATTCGTCAAGAATCAAGAATCATCAGGTACAACACTTAATGATAGTCACAGGGTAAAATAAGCCATCAAATCATACCTGGAAAGAGTCAATATAAATTGTAAATCACAGGGGAATTTCTGGGAGAGTTCACGTGCCAGAGAGAAGCTAGAGGGAGTCTGTGGCGAAAAGGATTGCCAGAATGCTCAACTGGCACACTTGCTTGATTTCAAAACAGCCCCATTCCAGCATCAACCTCCTGCGGGGCCTGCCGAGTGGGGTTTTGCAGAGAAGAGTTGACGGCTATGATGGATGTTTCTCCCAAGGTGATTCCCTGCTTCTATCAGAGGGTTTTTGTGTGTGTGGCTTTTTTTTGCTAGCCTTGCCATTTTTAATTGTCGCTCTTTTGTTGAACAAAGCTTTTATTTATCTTTTCTTTTCTTTTCTTTTTTTTGGGCGACGGCATCTCTTTCGATAAAAGTATCGACTGCGCAGAACAAAAGCGACGGGGCCCTTTATCCGTCTTCCTTGCCGATTCTTCTCCTCCAGCTCCCTTGTCGAAGGGAACTTGGCTAATTACGGGAGAAGTTTTTTGGGGGTTGGAGTCTCAAAACTTGAGAAAACTTCAGAGGCCCTTCCGCTCTTTGCTTATCCGCTTTGGGCAAGGCCCGTTTTGCTAGCCAGCGACTGAAATGATTTCACAAGTAAGGCCCAAACACCCCTGGAATGCTGCATCCAGGTTGGATCACATTACAAAAAAAAAATAAAAATGGAAAGATATTGAAAGTTTGCAAAAAGTGCAGAGAAGAGCAACTAAGACGATGAAAGGCCTGGAGACAAAAACACGTTAAGAATGGTTGCAGGATTTGAATATGGCTGGTCTAGAGAAAAGAAGAGACATGATAGCAGCACTCCAGTATTTGAGGGGCTGCCACAACGAGAAGGTGTCAGCTTATTCCCCAAAGCACCAGTAAGCAGGACAAGAAACAATGGGTGGGAACTCATCAAGGAGAAAAAGCAACCTGGAATTGAGGAGAAACTTTCTGACACGAAGGACAATTAACCCGTGGAACAGCTGGCCACCAGATGTTGTGGGTGCCCCATCACTGGAGACTTTTAAGAAGACCCTGGACATCCACCTGTCTGAAACGATATAGGGTCTCCTGCTGGAGCAGGTCCCTCCCAGCTCGATTCTGATTGACCTCAGGTAAAGAGGGGTGTGGAAAGATTTGATCATGGCAACTGGACCAAAGTTTATTAACAATAAGATGTTTTGTTCCTCGTCCAAGAACCTTCAGTCAAATGAAAATCTGGGTAGGCAGAGAGTCAAAGAGTCATTGGGAATGAGCCAACTCTTGTCATGCAGACCGAAGGGGTTTTTCTCCAAAATGTATTGCAATATGTCAGCGAAGACTCAATCGTCCAGGCTAAAAATCTCGTCCATATGAATTGGGAAACACATAACAACCATCCTTTATTCAACCTCCTCCTTCTTCCTCCCACCCCTGCTCAAAACCCACAAAAAAAAAGGCTGTAAACTGGTTCACGACAGAATTCGGCACCAATGATGTTACCTAGCTGGGTCATGAGATGTCTGCAACAAAACTGCCAAGCTCAGCGAGGCACCAGGAACCTTACAGTCGCCTCCTCCTCCTCCTCCTCCTCCCTTCCACAGAAACTCCTCTCTCTTCTCGCACTGATGATGTTAGCTAGTTGGGGTCATGAAACATCCATGACCATCAGTCAAAACAATTAAGCTCAGAGAACACCAGCAGGAGGAGGCAGAGAAGGATCACGAGGTCCTTGGTGCTCTCTGAGCTTGGGTCTTTTCTTGCAGACGTTTAATGACCCAGCTAGGTAACATCATCAGTGCTAGAAAGGAGTAGGGTTTGTTTTTATGTTTATATATAAGTGGCTTGTCTGGTAAACAACAGAAAGAAAACACTTTCACCCCACCCACAAGGGAAGCCACTTCTAATAAGAGAGCCTCCCTCCCTCTTGGGTTGCTTGTCAAAAAGACCCTAAAAACATGGCTTTGTCCTCAGGCCTTGACTGGCTTGTTCCTGTAATGGAGATGGTTTGTGTGCATGTTTTTTTTATAGGTTTCTGTTATATGCTGGATTTTTTTTTTTCTTTCCAAAATTCATCTGCACAGTAGGGTGGCTGCATAAATTTGTTTCATAAATAAATAAGTAAATAGGAACATAAAGGCTATGGTTACGGTCTTCCCAGTTGCAACGCAGGGCTGTGAAAGTTGGACCCTAAGAAAGGCCAAAGAATGGAGTCTTTTGAACTCTGGGCTGGGGAAGACTCCTGCGGGTCTTGTATACATACAACGAAATTCACATCACACCCAGAGACCAGACTCAACATGCACACACACATGACAATCCCAAAACACCTCCCCACCTGCCAAAATTCCCCGCCCCCTAAAACACACACAAGCATCCACACAACAGACCAATAATACCATCCAACAGCTCACTGGTGGTGGTCTTTAAGTTCATTGTTAAGTGCCATTATAACTCTGGGATAAAAAAAAATTAATAAAACTTGTGTGGTCTGAGTTTGAATGGCTCCGTATCTTCTGCCAGAAGGCAACAGTTCACAAAGATTGTGAGCAGGATGGGAAGAGTCTCTGAGAATGTTGTGCAACTTCCTTCAACAGCCTGATGCAAAGATGTCATCCGAGGCTGGTAGCTGGAAACCGGTGATCTTCTGGGCCATTTTAAGGATTCCCTGTAGAGCCTTTTTTGCCCGCTACAGAGCTGCTCCCCTTCCACGCAAGGATGCTGCATGTCAGGACCCTCTCAGTGGTGCTGCGGTAGCAGGACAGAAGTAGACGCTGAGATAGTGGTAACAATCGTGGTCGTTAAGTCGAGGACAGGTCAGACTGTCTTTTTTTGGGGTGTGGGGGGGAATTCATCACCTCTCAGGTTTTAGGTGTCTCTGCATCTCAATCGGGGATGTTTTTTGAATGAATCCTTCCCCCCTAAAGTCAACTTCGTAATTAGCAGCCACGGTTTCCGAAGCCCCCGTGACTGCGGTTGCCTTCATTAGCTTTCCCTGCTTATTAATTAGTGTCACCTATGACAATCGATGGGATGGATTGGGGCTGGCGTGGGAGGGGGGGGCGCCATGCGGGGGGGGGGTTGGGTTGGAGCGGGGTGGAAAGCTTAGCGATAAGAGTTCAAACGCCGCCACCGCTGCGCCGTCCAGTTACTTACAATCGCTATATCTATCTTTGCTTTAAAGTAGGTTGGAGCAACTCCTGGCTGGAGAAATGAAGGGCCCATCGATCTATCGGGCCAAGCAAAGGCCGCTGCTCAGGAATGCAAATCAATATCGACCGGCTTTAACTTTTTAGCGATGGGCTTTGAGGGAGGGGTGTGTGTGTGTGTGTGGGGGGGTCCCCATCTCAGCTTCCAAAAGCCGGGAGGGGGTTTTTTTTTGGGTGGGAGGGCAGGCCGTCCTCTGTTGATGGTTTCCCGGTCTGCAGCAGAGGCACCTTCATTAAGCTGTTTTGAGGGATTTCGGAATAAGAAGGTTGGAAGGGAGCCTTGGAGGTCTTCTAGTCCAACCCTGGAGAAGCTATCCCATTCCAGACGAACGGCTATCTGGTCTCTTCTTAAAATCCTCCAGTGAGGGAGCAGCCACAACTCCTGGTGGCAAGTTGTTCCAGTGATTCATTGCCCTCGCTGTCAGGTAACAGATAATCAGTTGGAAGGGACCTTGTAGGTCATCTAGTCCATCCCCGCTCCACCAAAGTAGGAGTCCCTACCTCATTTCTGACAAATGGCAGTCCAACCTCTTCTTGAAAGTCTCAAGTGATGGCGCTCCCACAACTTCCGAGGGCAACTTCTGTGCCTTTCTCACTGTCATAAAGTTTCTCCTTATTTCCAGGTTGAATCTCTCCGTGTTCAGTTTCCATCCATTCTTCCTTGTCTGGGCTTTGGGTGCCTTGGAAAATAGCTTGACCCCCTTTCCTCCTCTCTGGGGCAGCCCCTCAAATATTGGAAGGCTGCTCTCCTGTCTCCTCCGGTCCTTCTCTTCCCTAGACTAGCCAGGCCCAGTTCCTGCAACCGTTCATCATATGTTTTAGCCTCCAGTCTTCTCATCATCCTGGTTGCTCTTCTCTGCACTTTTTCTAGAGTCTCAACATCTTTTTTATAGTGTGGTGACCAAAACTGGGTGCAGGACTCTAGGTGTGGTCTTACTAAGGCTTTACTAAGTGGTGTTAGTACCTCCCTTGATCTTGATTGTATCCCTCTGCTAATGCAATTTAGGATTGCATTGGCTTTTTGGGCGGACGCTGCATACGGTTAGCTCATATTTAATTGGTTGTCCACTATTGCAGTCTCCTTCTGCCCAAGGGTTTGCTCTAACCAGTGGTGTATCCTGCCGGGACCTGCCTACATTAATGAACAACTTTTTTTTTTGCCATAGGTGTTTTTTCATGAGTAGACTTGAGTCATCCACCTGTACAAGGGAGGAGGAGGACAAGGAAGAGGGAGAAGAATTAGAGGAGAAGGAGAAGGGGTGGGGTGTGTGGGAGAAGAACAAAGGAGAGAGGAGGAGAAAGAGTTGAAGGGGAAGGGAGAAATAGGAGGAGAAGGAGGGAGAGGATGATAGATGGGAAAGGAAAGGGAGGAAGGAGAGGAGCAGAAGAAGGAAGAGAAGAATGGGAAGAGGAGGAGGAAGCGGAGAAGAGAGAAGGAAAAGGAGAAGAGAAGGAGAAAGGAAGAGAAGGGAAAGAAAAGAGAGAAGGAGGACAAGGAGAAGGAGGAGAAGGAGAAGAGAAGGGAGAAAGAAGAGAAGGGAAAGAAAAGAGAGAAGGAGGACAAGGAGAAGGAGGAGAAGGAGAAGAGAAGGAGAAAGGAAGAGAAGGGAAAGAAAAAGAGAGAAGGAGGACAGGAGAAGGAGGAGAAGGAGAAGAGAAGGGAGAAAGGAAGAGAAGGGAAAGAAAAGAGAGAAGGAGGACAAGGAGAAGGAGGAGAAGGAGAAGAGAAGGGAGAAAGGAAGAGAAGGGAAAGAAAAGAGAGGAGGAGGACAAGGAGAAGGAGGAGAAGGAGAAGAGAAGGGAGAAAGGAAGAGAAGGGAAAGAAAAGAGAGAAGGAGGACAAGGAGAAGGAGAAGGGGGAAGAGAAGGAGGAAAAGGAGGTGATGGCAGCCAATTATGGCCCCTGGTCAATGGAGTAGCAGGAAAAAAAAAAAAAGAAAGGATGACAATAACAATATTTATTACACACCTTCCTGAAAGAATGGTGCAGATAAAAAAAACAATCAGATGAAATGTGTCCTTTCCACTAAATCCATTCACGGCACCCAACAAACGGCAAACGCAGCTTTCTTTAACATAAAGGCCGACGCCCCACTCCCGCGAAGAGACAGGCGCCCCAGCATTGCGCGACATGCTCCTAGCCCCAAAGAATAGAAGCGTTGCTAATTGGAAAAAGCCACCAATCTTAATGACCATCGGCTCGATGGAAAGAATTAAACGGGACGGATCAAATAAACAGACACACACACACACACACACTCACTAAGCCACTACTCAGATCCATAAGTCTCCAAAGTCTCTTCTTTTGAAAGTGAGAGAACTTTTAGAGGTGAAGGGAAGGAACACGTGGGTTTCGGTGTCAGGAGCAGGCCTCCGAGGAGAAGAGTCAGAGGTGGGCTGGTGCCGGTTCACACCGGTTTGAGCGAACCGGTTGTTAAGATTCTGTGCAGTTTGGCGAACCGGCAAATCCCACCACGGGCTGGTCCGCCGCCCGCTCGTTTTTCGGCCTGTTTTCCAGGATGTTTTCAGGCAGTTTTTGGCCCCCAAAATGACCTGCTTTTTGGGGGCCAAAGAATGGGTGGGGGTGAGGCCAGGCAGTGGTGGGATTAGCCCCAACCGGATGAATCCTACTGTGATGACCCAAAGGGGCGTGGCACAAAGGCAACACAGTCTAGTAAGCAAGAGGAGTCCCTTTATTATCTCCAACTTTGCCCCCAATGTCCAGGTTACCTTCAGGCTGGAGAAAAGCTCTTCCAGGAACAGCCTTTGGATGCAGAGAATCAAGTCCAAAACATGGTCAACACAAACTGTAACTTATAATCCAAACAAACCAAACTGAAGTAATTAGCTTGACAGGGCAGGAGAAGGAATTGCAGGCTTGAAAGCACAGCAAAACACACACACACACAGTTGGGAAGATGCCAGGAACAAGATAAGCCTCGACAATACAAGATAACTCACAATTTGCTCCCAAGAGTTTGCTGCCCTCAGCTTCCTTTTTTAAATACTCTGTTCCCAGCTGCAGCTAATGAAGGGAATCAGGGCCCTTTCCTCCCCTGTAAGCCATGCCACTCACGTTGCTCCCTTCTCCGTCCCTCCCTGCGTGCCTCAGGATGAAGAGAGGGTGGGCCTGGGTCTTCCTCCGAACCCACTCTCCCTTGTTCTACCTCCCCTGCTCTGCCCAGCCAGACTTAGCCCTCCCCCAGTTTCTTCCACAGCCAATGGAGCCACACTCCCACTGCCTGTCAGCTATTCAGCCTCCCCCTCCGAATCAGATCCCAAAAGGGGCATGACACCTACCTCTGCCTTGGAGTCAAGTGGCCAGGAGGCGGGGCTGGGGGTGATGAGTGACATCGCTCACCCAGTCACATCACCAACCAGCCCGCCTACCCAGTCAGAGAACCAGTTGTTAAGTTATTCCAATCCCACCACTGGGCAGAGCCAAGGGATTTCACACATGGGAGTTGACAGCAGCTATGAACACGCAACCAAAGCCCCCTACCCTTTTATGTAGACCACCTGCATGGCATTTGTCAAAGAGAAGGTAGACATCTTGACTTTGTTGATCCTCCTTGAATAAACTCCGGGGGGTTCCTGAACAGCTTGAGTTGTGCTGCTCTGAGATAGGACCAACAGACCCTTAGCTTGGTTGACTAACTTTTACTGAACAAACCACCATTTATCGCATTTACAGATTAAGGGAGTTGGGAGGGACCTTGTAGGTCATCTAGTCCAACCCCCCACCCAAACAGACCCTACACCATTTTTGAGAGGTGGCAGCTCAGTCTCTTCTGGAAAGCTTCCAGTGATGTCCTCGACTTACGACCACAACGGAGCCCCAAATTTCTGTTGCTAAGCAGGACAGTGAGGTGAGCTTTGATTCATTTTACGACCATGGTTGCTAAGTGGATCCCCGCAGTGGTTAAATCTGTAACACAGTTGTTAAGTGAATCTGGCTTCCCCATTGACTTCGCTCGTCGGAACGTCGTAAGTACGAGTCAGCGACCAAGTGTCTGGATTTGGACCATGTGACTACAGGGCGGCTACAAAGATCTCAAGTGTGAAAAAATCGTCACTTTTTTCAGCACCGTTGTAACTTTGAACTGTCATTAAGTGAACCACTGAACGTCGAAGACTCCCTGTATTATATCAGGTGATGACATACTGTTGTATTCACAAGCCACATTTCGGTGTGGCCCAATGAGCAGTTCCAATTTAGTGGGGATTTTTTTTTGTTTTAAGGAAAATTAGATCTTTGGTTCTGAAGGCAAGGCCTTCCATTGGGTTAATAATCTTCATGACTAGAAAGTGTTAGAGCGATAAAGATATTGTTGATACAGAAGATAGATAATCAGAGTTAATCAGAAGAGACCTTGTAGGTCATCTAGTCCAACCCCCTGCCCAAGCAGGAGACCCTACACCATTTCTGACAGATGACAGTCCAATCTCTTCTTGAAAGCTTCCAGGGATGAAGCTCCCACAACTTCTGAAGGCAACTTCTGTTCCATGGGTTGATTATTCTCACTATCAGAAAATTTCTCCTTATTTCCAGGTTGAATCTCTCCTTGTTCAGTTTTCATCCGTTGTTCCTTGTCTGGCCTACAGGCTCTTTGGAAAATAGCTTGACCCCTTCGTCCTCTCTGGGGCAGCCCCTGAAATACTGGAAGGCTGCTCTCCTGTCTCCCCTGGTCCTTCTCTTCCCTAGACTAGCCAGGCCCAGTTCCTGCAACCGTTCATCATGTTTTAGTCTCCAGTCCCTTCATCATCCTGGTTGCTCTTCTCTGCACTTTTTCTAGAGCCTCAACATCTTTTTTCTAGTGTGGTGACCAAAACTGGATGCAGTACTCTAGGTGTGGCCTTACTAAGGCTTTGTAGAGTGGTATTAGTACCTCCCTTGATCTTGATTGTATCTTCCTGTTAATGAGACTCTGGGCCAGGTGTCCTCACATCTTCCGATCTTGCACTACTTCTTTGTTCTCTGCTCTGGCTGGTGTCCGGCCAGTGTCCTTTCGAACCTGGTTTCCTTTTACCTCTAACTCTTCAAAACAGGATTCCTTTCTCCAGTGAATTCCCCCACGTGCCATGGCCAAAATAAGTGAGATGCAATGTTGTGATTTTTGCCTTCACAAGCTGTCTGGTGCTCTGCTGTCCAGAACTTGCTTGCTGTTTTTATTTTCTCTCCTATCCCAGAATAGCATCGTTTGAGCTGTTCAGGAACCTCCCGGAGTTTATTCAAGGAGGTTCGACTAAGTCAAGATGTCCACCTTCTCTTTGCACGGATGCCATGTAGGTGGTGCACCTAAAAGGGTGTGTGTGTGTGTGTGGCTTTGGTTGTATGTTCATAGCTGCTCTCCCCTATGTGCGAACCTGGGAAGGCTGCTCTCATGCCATCCCCTCGCCCTGAAGATGTGGTCTTCTCCCAGGTATTAAGACGCCTAGCCAGGGAGTAGAGGGGTCAGGCTGGCTTCTCAGACTGGCTTGGAGTTTAAACGAGTAGGCAACTAATACAGGGGGGAACCCCCCCCCCCCTGTCAGACCAATTTAAAGAGAGCCTGGTGTAAACCATCCTCACAAATGCAACTTAAGCTCTGTTAAGGCGCGTTTGTGCAAAGGTGGGTGGCTGCTGCCCCCTGGCGGGCTTTAAAGACAACAAGCAATATTTATTTTTATTTATTTATTTGATTTATCAATTGCTTACAGGATAATAGGTGTAAGTATAAACATGAGTAGGAGTACAGGAAATAGGTATGAATAAATGGGGACAATAGGACAGGGACGGTAGGCACGATGGTGCGCTTATGCGCGCCCCTTACAGACCTCTAAGGAATGGGAATTCTCTCCTTTCCTTTCCTTTCCTTTCTCCTGCTCCCTCCCTTCTTTTCTCTCCTTCCTTCCTTCCCCTTCCCTGTTCTCCTTCCTTCCTTATTTGATTTGAGTTTATTTGATTTGTCAATTGCTTACAGGATAACAGGAATGTATAAACATGAGTAGGAGTACAGGAAATAGGTACAAATGGGGACAACAGGACAGGGACGATAGGCAAGATGGTGCACTTATGCATGCCCCTTACAGACCTCTAAGGAATGGGTTTTCTCTCTCTTCCTTTCCTTCCTTCCTCCCGCTCCCTTCTTTTCTTTCCTCCCTCCATTCTTTCCTCTCCTTCCTTCCTTCCTTCCTTTCCTTCACCTTCCCTGTTCTCCTTCCTTCCTTCCTCCCTCCCATTCCTCTCCTTCCTTCTTTTCTTTCCTTCCTTCCCTGTTCTCCCTCCTTCCTTCCTTCTTTTATTTTTATTTATTTATTTGATTTGTCAATCGCTTACAAGATAATAGGTATAAGTATAAACATGAGTAGGAGTACAGGAAATAGGTAGGAATAAATGGGGACAACAGGACAGGGACGGGAGGCACGATGGTGCGCTTATGCACGGCCCTTGCAGACCTCTTAGGAAAGGGGTGAGGTCAGTAGGGGACAGTTTGAGGTTAAAGAAGTAGAGTGGGGTTAGAGGATGTAACAACAGAGTCAGGCATCGACCACTCTGTGGCTGAAGTCGTACTTCCTGCAATCAAGTTCGGAGAGGTTTACATTGAGTTTGGTAGGATCAGCATGAGAAAATTTGCAGCGGAAAGGCAGAATTTTTAGCTACGGATAGTCCTGGACTTATGATTGGTCTCTTAGCGAGCATTTAGCGGTACAGAAGACCTCCAAAATGGGACTTACGACCCAGTTTCCAATGTCCACCCTTTGTTGTCCTCTCCCCCCGGGCACGACTTGGCGAGCAGCCTGTATTCATGGCCATGTGTGGCCCCCCCAGGGTCGTGTGAATGTGCCTTGTGACGTTCTTACTGGCAACCAGGGTTTACTTCCGTTTCTGGAGAAAACCACCTCACGGTGAAACAATGGACTTGTTTAGCGACCGTGGCATGAAAGGGCATAAAAGCTTTTCCTGCCGGGCTACGCCGGAGGCAACTTAAACGAGCAGGATAAACAAGTTTTATTCTCGCAAAGCTCAGAAACCCCGTTAAGCAATTCCAGCAGCTGCCATGTGTGAAGAACTAGCTCTCTTTAGAATCACCTACACCCAGTTGGCGCTAGCTTTTCCTCCCAGCGGCTGTGCCTCGCTGGCCAACAGGTCCTCCTTGAAGGGCAGGGTTGTTTTTTTTTCCCATCCGTGTCTTCTTTGTCTCTTTGTGAGGATGCAAGCATTAACTTCCATACAGAGGTGGTGTTGTGGGGCATCTTCGTGCTGGTGGGGGGGTCCTTGGTGCCCTCTTACCATTTTAAGAGTGGTGAAAAAGCAACAGGTCCCTCTCAGAACTGAACGATTCTTCCCGAAATCAGACTGACGCCAAACCTCCTGGGTTTTAAGAAAGTGGAACTCAAAAGCGGAAACGGCGTTTCGAGAAACCGGTTAAGGATTCAACACAGGGCGGTACTTCCGCTTGCAAGCCATTCATTTAGCGACCCAAGTTACAACGGCATGAAGAAAGGCGTGTGTTTTTTGACACTTGCAACCCAGGCAGCATCCCTCACATTTTGTCATGTGAGGAAAATCCAGACATCAACCCAGCTGACGTTTATGATGGTTGCAGTGTCCCAGGGTCGTGGGATTCCCCCTTTTGCGACCTTCCGAAGAAGCTGTCAGTGGGGTGGGGAAGCCAGGTTCACTTAACAACAAGTGTGACTAACTTAACTGCAGGGATTCACTTAATTGTGGTGAGAAGTCGTAAAATGGGGGCAAAACTCACTTAAACAGCTGTCTCACTTAGTGACAGGAACTCTGGGCTCAATTTTGATCGTTAAGTCAAAGACTTCCTGCAGCCTAAAGTCTTCCCAGGCACAATTCCCTCAAATGCAAAGGCCGAAGCCTTGTGTCATGAATGTTGACTCCGATAACAGCCAGACAGGGAGCGGGAGTGTGGCTCTGGAGGTCGTGGAGGAGGCTGGGGAAGGGCAGAGGCCGGCTGGGCAGTCAGAGGAGGACCCAGGCCCATCTCCTGTCCATCCTAGGGCATGCAGGGGGGAGAGGATAAGGGAGAGACGGGAATGGCATGGTCTACGGGGGAGGAAAGGGTCCTGATCCCCTTCATGGGCTGCAGCTGTGAGAACTGGTTAAAAGGACAGGCATGCGTATGGCCCAATGCTGGAAACAAAGCATGGAAATATCACTAGTCTGTCGTTCCTGAGTTTGGCGTCCTTCCCAGTGTGTGTTCCGACTATCTGTGGACGTCTTCAAGCCCTTATCTTGCCTGGTTCCCTTAATTGCTTCAGTGTGGTTTGTGTTGTTTTTACTCTTACAATTTTTAGGCATTTTTAATTTAAATTTAATTTAAATTAAAAAAATTTGTAACTGCTTGTAGGGGAGTTTTTTGTTTCCAGTCAAGCATATTTGGAGCTTTGAAGCAAAGTAAAGGAATCAAAGGGGCTTCACCTGCTTTTTGTGATTGTGTTTATTTTGTATCTCACCCTGAGTCATCACACCTTGGAAACTGTCAAGACTTCCTCCTGCAACTCTACTGGTTACGTACTGATTTACGATTCACTGTTTCTTGGCGTAGCCTGGTGAGAGAATGGTTCCATTTGTCGGGTTGTTTTAAGGCCTGCCCTGTAAACTGGCTGTGCAAGCTCCCCCTTCAGAGAGTTATCAATGAAGTGGGGGGGGGGGGACGCCTAAGACAAAACCTGGACAGCCCCTCAAACGAACCCTGGAACCCCAAAAAGCTTTTGAATGGTTCAAAAGGCACTTCGCACAGGAACCCATTCTAAAACACCCTGACCCAGCATTGCCTTTTATAGTGCAAGCCGATGCTAGAGACGTGTAGCAGTGGCGGCAGTTCTACTCCAGAAAAATGATCCTAGAGATCTGCAACCCTGTGCGTATACGTCCAAAAAAACAACAACTCACGGACACTGAAAGAAGTTGGGCTGTACAGACAAAAGAAGCTTCTGCAGTCCATGGGGCTTTACAAACTTGGGAGAGAGTTTTTAGAGGGCAGTGACCTTCCGTTCGAAGTGTGGACAGACCATAAAAATTTAGAAGCTCTAAAAACATCCAGGAAGCTCTTCCCTAACAGGTTAGATGGGTTCAATACTTCAAAAGGTTCCGTTTCCAATTGAAGTGTCTCCCAGGGGGGCGAAAAATCTACTAGCAGACACCATCTGGGAAGCCCCAATTTGACAGTAAGCGAGAAGTATTTCACCCCAATCGTCCCGCCGTCTCAAGAGACAAGTTCAAGTAAGATGGTCGCCCCCCCACATACGAAGTCTCCGCTCCCCAGAGCTTGAAGACTGATGTAACGTTGGCTTCTGCCGGAGTCCAACTGATGGGAATCGTATCGATGCAGCTCGTCCTTCAGCTGGTTTCCGTTGCTAAGCAAGACGCTTGTTAAGTGGGTCTTGCCCCATTTGATAACCATCCTTGCCACCGTTGTTAAGCGAATCGCTGCAGTTAGTAACACAGTTGTTGAGTGGACCCAGCTTCCCCGTTGACTTTTGTCTATCAGAAGGACGCAAAAGGGGAACCACGTGACCCCTGGGACACTGCGACCGTCATAAATGTGAACCAGCTGCCGAGCATCCAGATTTTCGTGATCCTGGGAATGTTGCAAGGGTCGTGTGAATAGCCAGTCTCCCGCTTGGGCGGGGGGGGGTTGGACTAGATGTCCTATAAGGTCATCTGTTATCAGTTGCAAGTCACTTTTTTCAGGGCCGTTGTCACTTCGGTCACTAAAACAACCGTTGTAAGTCAAGGACGACCTGTGCATATACAATCTGGGCCACCTGTGCCTGAATCTCTCTGTCTGCCCAACCCTGCAGGGAATCCACAAGGAGCCAAGGCGTACAAGGGAGTCGTATGTAAAGGTCTGTCTGGCAACCTGGTCCAGCGACGAAAGAAAACAGAGAGACACACACACACAAAGCACCAGGTTTAATCACAGCCCACTGTATTGTATTTTTGTTTGTTTTAGTTGAAGTAGAACAACCACACACACCCACACGGATTCTCAAACACTTGTTTCGTGAACGTCGGACGTGGTAACACTTGCAGTAACGGAGAAACAGAAAACGGGGGACATGCTTATATAGTTGACCGATGGTCCCAACGGACGGTCAAGTCTGGCCCGTCCATGCCAGCCCTCACTGGAGGACGGCTTCAGAGGGAGCGGCTGGCCAAAACTTTCTGCCTTTCATCTGAATGAGGGTTTCAGCTCAGCGTGGGAGGAAAGAGAGGTGGGTGGGGAATATATGTGCACCTAAAGCTGTAAGATTGATCAACTCCCAGGGGGAAAAAAAGGAGAAGAAATTGGAAAAGGCCAAGGGTGCCCCTATTTTGGGAGGGAGAGGGAGGGATCTGGGCTCTCTCATGGGTAGAGGCTACTTGCCAGCCAATGCAACCCACTGAATTGGGCTACTGGACCATACCAGACCTCTATGAAGCAGCCATGGGGGTGGGAGTTGAACCGTGGTTTCAACAGGGTCTTCGTGGCTGTTGCAAGGAGGGATCAGAGACCCTGCCCCCAACTACACTGGGGCTGGCCAGGACAAACCATTATTGCTACCTCCTGGTGTATAAAACCCAGGGAGATAAAAAGAAAAGGACAAAAGCGAAATGATGAAAGAAGGGGAGGATTTCAACAATGCGCAAGAAGGGAAAAGGCTCCCTTTCCGTCCCGCTCTTCCCTCGAGGCAAAAATAAGTTGAAGAGAAAGGAAGGATCCAGACTGGGCCAAAATTGAGCCAAGTTTTGACCATCTAGCAATCTGAAGAGGGTTCTGAGGAAGACGGAGGACTCTTTCAGAAGACTTGCAATGCTCCAGAAAGAGAAGCATTCCGGATGAGGATCTCCCTCTCTCTCAGGCATTCTGGAACCAGGGCTAGTCCAGAACTGACCCCCGATATACCATAAGCCTAATTTCCATGCCACAGAAACAGGATCTTCTGGTTAATAACACT
Source organism: Pseudonaja textilis (assembly GCF_049901715.1). Taxonomy (NCBI): domain Eukaryota; kingdom Metazoa; phylum Chordata; class Lepidosauria; order Squamata; family Elapidae; genus Pseudonaja; species Pseudonaja textilis. The sequence goes on from NC_141991.1 coordinate 255,423,396, forward strand.
GGATGTGAAGGGAAATTCATTGTTGAGTAGTGACACCCCTCTGTTGATGGTTGCAATTTCAGGATATTCTGATAGAAGGGGGAAAAAAAGGTGCCTTGGTTTGCTTAGAGAATCAACTCTGGGTTTGGTCCCATTGCCTGAATTTCAAGTCAAAGAACTGAACATTTGGCCATTTCTGGGTCAAGCAGGTTCAGCCACACTGGATCCCTGGCCCCTTCTTCCAGGGATCACTTAAAGCTCCGTGAACAACTGGTTCTCAGCCAGATAACATCAACAACAGGAGGTATATCTATATTTATATATACATATATATAAATACACACACACACACGTGCATAGCTCAAGAGAATAAGGCGCATAATTCGGGTGACGGATGGCAGTTCTGTATTATCACAGGACCAAAACTGGATGAGATTTTGAGAAATGTCTACAATCCATTTTGGAAAAAGGGAAGGCTGCAAAAAGACATTTTGGCTATTGGCGCTCCAGGCATGAAGACATACAGGAAGAACCAGTCACAAAAGGCAGCTAAAAGGCTAACTGTCCTACTACACAGCAGCTACTGCTTAATTATAATAGCATCTCTTCAAAACCACAAGCTCCGTTTGAACGAGGCGGCTCACTGGGCCATGGAAGGGATATAAACGTGCAAATTCCACAAGGGAGCTAACCAACCCAGCCTGCTAACTCAAAGAGGCTGGATTTAGCTCCAAACAGGTCTAGTCTGCGATGGGTGAGGTACGTGTGGACAATAATTACCAACCCCTTGTGGGCTTTGAGTTCTCTCTCTCTCTCTCTCGTGGGAGGAGGAGAATATGGCAGGAAAAGGAAAATGTCTCGCCCCTGCCAGTCATTGTAATGATTTGGAAGACCTAAAACAGACGAGGAAATTAGCTGAACTTGGGTGAACCAATTGTCCGCAAAGGAGCAGAGTTGGCTGATTTGTGGTGAGCGGAAAAAGGTTCGTTGTAGACCCAAGGAAAACACAACTGGAATTCCAAATTACTTTTGCAGGTGAGAAGCAAGACAGAGCTGTGGAAGATCCACACACAGGGATCCCAGGGAACAACGCCAGTCTGCCGGAAAGAACTTTCCAGAAGCCCAGCCAAAACACCAGTCGGCATGGGGGCTTTCCAACCGGTGAATGTAGATATTGCTCGGCCAATTTACCCGTTTTCCATCTGAGAAATTGAAGTGGGGAAGGAAGGAAGGAAGGTAAAAGAAGTGCCAGGAAGTATTTGTCTGGCTTAAATGGTAGTGCAAATGTACACTTTTAAGGGCTCAATCCAAAAAGTTCTGCTGTCGTTTCTCAGCTGCCCATCAATTTTGTGGGGGTCAAGAGGCCCGTTTGGAACAAAGCAGAGAAAGACCCAACGGAGGAGCTTGGTGACGGCGTCAGAAAAGGTGTCTCTACTCAAAGCATACAAAGAGGATGCAACGCCTCTTCCCAAAGGCGCCTGGCAAATGCCACCATGACGAGATACACGCCACCATGCAAATGGCATTGTTTGGGTCAACTGTGCGCCGACACCCAGGGCACGTGGGTGCCACTCCTTCCACAAAACACCCAGGGCTTTCTTTCTCTGCGTGGCTCCAAAATACTTCGGAGATCCGGTCTCCACGAGAGACCGAATCGTCACCTTGTGAGCAGCGTGAGATACCTATTTTCAGCAGGACATTCAGGTATTTGCGGAGAAGGGCGTGGATCCATCTTTGCTTCCTGTCACACGTGCGATGCACCGGACTGGGCAAGACCGGGAGCCACACCAGGTTCGCTAGCACACGAGGCGGGGAAGGGGGCGACCCATTCACCGGCTGGTGGGAGGGGAGGGGCGAGACTCACTGACTCGTGCTGCTGAAGTACGTGTTGGCCTCCAAGGCCAGAGCCTTGACGTAAACCCGGAGGGTGTAGAAGAGGGTGAGGAAGTCCTGAGTGCTGAAGATCGTGTCAGCGAGGGCAAAGGTCATGGTGGAGGGGATGAAGCCTCGGCCGTACTCGACCATCCACGTGCCAGCACTCCACTGAATGGAGGTGGCCTCTCCGGAACGGTGGACAATGGTGTCTCCTGCAGGAGGCAAACAGGCAGCAGTTGGAACCTCACCTTAAGGTTTCCCTTTCCCGCGCAGGCCTCCAGGTGAGGAATCTGCAACTCACCTGGGTAATAAATCTCGCTTTTAGTCGTTCCCTCTTTCCACTGCCGGAAGGTCCCTGAGATGACCGTGTCGTGAATGTCAGCCCAATAGCGACCTGCCACGGGAAGAAAGAACATCCAGACGCTAGTCCCAGTTACAGGCAAGGGGGCCGCATCAGCTGAGAAGAGTTTCCAAAATTTTCTGCTTTCTTTCTTGCAGTCACCGCCCGCCCCTAACGTTGTATAAGCCAGCGGTTGTCAACCTTGTGAACTTTTAAAGATTGCAAAGGTCAACCCATCTTAAAAGTTACCAAGGTTGAAAAACACTGCAATAGAAATTACAAGAAATTACCACAATCTACTACTTGATGAGAAAAATGTGGGTAAGACAGCTTCACCACCAGACGGATTTGTAACTGGCCGACCAACCGCACTCAACGTGTAGTCCTCAATGGAAATGCCTTTACACGGAGGGAAGTATGTGGTGGGGTGTCCCAGAGCTCTGTTTTAGGCCCCGGACTCTTCAAAATCTTCATCGATGATTTGGAGGAGGGGATAGATGTGGAACTCATCAAATCTGCAGGCGACACCAAGCTGGCAGGAATAGCCAACACTCCAGAAGATGGTCTTAAAATTCAGAAAGATCTCGACATAACTTGAACATTGGGCACTATCTAACAAAATGAAATTCAATGGTAAAAAAAGGAAGGTTCTACATTTAGGCAAAAAAAAACCCCAAATGCACAGGTACGGTGTAGGCGTACCTTGCTCAATAGTAGTAACTGTGAGATCTTGGAGCGCTGGTGGACAATTATTTAAACACGAGCCAGCCGTGTGCTGCAGCTGCCAAAAAACCCAAACTGGTCTAGAATTATAAATAAGCATTGGAAGAGTACGTGGGGTGCAACCCAAAAGAGCTTACTGTCCAGAAAGGAAAATTGCATTTTGCAGTTGGCCAATGGTCTTGCTCTAACGCTCAGGCTGGCATCCAAGTTCTAGCCATTTGTATTTAATTTTATAGAGAGGATGACCAGTTCAAAAATAACATCGTGTCAACAATACAGCTTAAATGTTTGAAGGGCACTGATGTGCAAACAGGCTTTGTCCTAGGAAGTTTATTCAGCTAGGGTGACTTTCTGGTTTCGTACCGGAGACCTTCACTTCGAACACAGGAAGACATTTCTGTATCCTGTATCCTAGACCAGTTGGGTTTAGTGGCAAAGGTACCAGGCTAGAAACCAGAAGACAGGGAGTTCAAATCCTGCCTTAGGCATGAAAGCCAAGGGTGACCTTGGGCCAGTCATTCCCTAAGCTCAGTCCACCTCATAAGGTTGTTGTACAAAAATAGGAGTAAAACTAGGATCAGATATGTTCACTGTTGAGTTATTTGTAAAAATAGTGAAGGGTGTGATACCAATCATATAATTACCTACTATCAATCTTAACACACAACTGATGCAAAATAAGCTGGGATTCCTGCTTCTCACAATATACTTGAGCAACATATGTTAATAATATACAATTACAGGTAATCCTCCACTTATGACCACAGTGGAGGTCCAACATATTTGTTGCTAAGTGAAACATTTATTAAGTGAATTTGCTGCATTTTAAGATGTTTCTTGCCACAGTTGTTAAAAGTGAATCACTACAGTTAATCAAACTCTGTTGTTAAGCGAATCCCGATTCTGCATTGCTTGTCAGAAGGTCGCAAAAGGGGATCACATGACTCCAGGGGTGCTTACAATGGTCGTTAAGTGTGAAAACTGGTCATTAGTCAATTTTTGCAGTGTACTGGAGGCTTTTTAAGAAGAGACTGGACAGCCACTTGTCTGAGATGGTATAGGTTCTCCTGCTTGAGCAGGGGGCTGGACTAGAAGACCTCCAAGGCCCCTTCCAGCTCTACTCTATCCTATAACTCTGAATGGTCACTAACTGAACCATTGTAAATCGAGGACTCAGTGTATTATACGGGCAAGAGAACCCCAAGTAGCTGATCCCGGGGTCCAGGTTTGCGTGGGGCTCACCCGAGTGGCCGCTGGTGTCGACAGCGGTGCCAAACAGCAGCACGTACTCCGAGAGGGAGGCGTGCAGGAGGCACATGGAGCCCATCCAGCCGCCGGCGTTGACGAACACCCAGCGCAGGTCCTCGTCTGGCAGCACGTGGCCCGGGTGCCTCCGCCGCAGCTCCACGATGATCTTGGCAAAGGCCAGCTCGTGGTCCAGGCCTGCAAAGGGGGCGAGGGGGGGAAAGGAGAGGCGCTTGAGAGGGGACGAGCCCCATGGGGGTTGGAGTCCGGCTGTATCCCCCTCCCCACTGAGCATCGTGGGCTTTGGAGATTACACACAACCCCTCCTCGGAGCCCCTCTGAGGCACCACGGGGACTGGAGCTCAGCCACACAACCTCCCCATCGCTACGCAGAGCACCATGGGGGATGGAGTCCACTTGCACCCGCTCCTCAGAGCCTCGCTGAGCACCATGGGGACTGGAGTCAAACTGAAACCCTTCCTCAGAGCCTCGCTGAGCACCATGGGGGCTGGAGTTCACCCCCTCCTCCTCCCCAGGGCCCTGCAGAGCACCATAGGGACTGGAGTCAAACTGAAATCCTTCCTCAGAGCCTTGCTGAGCACCATGGGGGCTGGAGTTCACCCTCCCCTCCCCAGGGCTTCGCAGAGCACCATGGGGACTGGAGTCAAACTGAAACCCTTCCTCAGAGCCTCGCTGAGCACCATGGGGACTGGAGTCAAACTCAGAGCCTCGCCCAGCACCACGGACATTGGAGTTCGCCCCTCCCCCGCACTGACCGGCGTGGTGCTTGGCCAGGCGCACGATCTCCTCAGGCTCGAACTCGAAGCGCCGCGAGGAGGCCCAGCCGCGCAACGCCTGAATCAGCAGCGCCGCCGCCGCCACCGCCAGGCCTAACCGCAGGCCCCGACCGGCCCAGGCCCAGCCCGGCCCGGGCAGCCACCGCATCTTCCCGCCTCTTCTTCCCGCCGAAGAAGCCGCCGCCGCTGCCGCCGCCGCTGAGGGGACGCGAGAGAAGGAGGGGGAGGGGCGGCCAAGGGCACGCCGCGCGCGCTGGCCAGCCCCGTCCAATCGCCGCCCTGACGTCTCCCGACGGAGCCAATGAGCGCGGGCGCCAACGGCGGTCGCCTCCGCCCCCGACTCCACGCGCTGCTCGCGTCATGCCAGGCCGCCAATCGCGCGCGAGGCCGAGGGCCTCGCGCTTCCTCCATCAATTTCCCCCGCCCACTCTCTCGAGGTCACGTGGCACCGGTCACATGATCGCGGGGAGGCGGAAGGCATGGAGGCGGCTGCCAAGTTCCAGCCCAGCGGTACCAACGCCGCTCCTCCCCCCGCCCCTCAGGGGAAATTCGAGGGCGGCGGGGGGGCGCTATCTAAATGGAGCAGGCGAGGGGAGGGCTTCCCATGAAAGGGAGCCTGTTGATAGGCGGAGGAGAGGAGGAGGGGGCGGAGACTGGGAAGGGGCGTGGCCGTCTTGCCTAGGGGAGAGGCGGAGCCTGTCCGGGAGGGGAGGGGCATTCTGGTGGGGAGGGCGGAGCGAGTGGATCTGGGTTTTCAGAGGCCTATTGCTGAGGAGTAGGCGGGGCTATCCTATTGGGGCGTGGCCTATGCCTGTAGAGGTGGGGTTAGTCCGAAGGGGTGGGGCCTTATTGGGCGCAGGGCTGTGCTGAAGGGGCGGGGCCTGTTGCTGGACAGGAGGGGCAGGGTTATTCTGGAGGGCGGGGCCTGTTGGGGAGGAGGGGCTATCCTGGAGGGAGGGGCCTATTGGTAGATAGGAGGAGCTAATCCAGAGGGTGGGGCCTTACTGGGTGCAGAGCTATACTGAAGGGTGTGGCCTGTTGCTGGACAGGAGGGGCAAGGTTATTCTGGAGGGGCGGGGCCTGTTGGGGAGGAGGGGCTATCCTGGAGGGAGGGGCCTTTTGATAGATAGGAGGAGCTAATCCAGAGGCGGGGCCTTACTGGGCGCAGGGCTATGCTGAAGGGGTGGGGTCTGTTGCTGGACAGGAGGGGCAAGATTATTCTGGAGGGTGGGGCCTGTTGGGGAGGAGGGGCTATCCTGAAGGGGAGGGGCCTTTTGGTAGATAGGAGGAGCTAATCCAGAGGGGCGGGGCCTTACTGGGTGCAGGGCTATCCTGAAGGGTCAGGGCTTATTCAGGACAGGAGGGGGCAAGGTTATTCTGGATGGGCGGGGCCTGTTGCTGGGGAGATGGGGCTATTCTGGAGGGGAGGGGCCTATTGGTAGAGAGGAGCATGTCCCCCCCCCCCCTGCAGGGCCCTTGATCACCTGGTGGGACCCCTTCCAGCCTCACCACCCGCATCTCTTCCCCAGAGCACCAGCACCTACGCTATAACCCTCTGCGGGAGGACTGGGTGCTGGTTTCTGCCCACCGCATGCGGCGCCCCTGGCAAGGGCAGTTGGAGAAGCCGCCCGAGGAGGACACCCCACGCCACGACCCGGCCAACCCCTTGTGTCCCGGGGCCACGCGGGCGAACGGCAAGGTGGGCAGCCTGGAGAACCGAGGGCAGGGCGGGGGAGGGTCTCTGCTCCCTCCTGACCCCAGCTTTGGATTTTGTGCCCGGAGTTTGCTTGCTCCTTTCTCCTTCGGGGGCTTCCTTCCTTGGAGGACCTAACCCTGGCATCTGGGTGGAAAGATTTAGGAGCTTCTATCTATATAAAAGCGAAATTCCACTCATGCATCATCACAAAATCTCCAGAACCGTCAAGCCTACAAACTTGAAATTTGGCCCCTATGTTCCTCTTGGCTTCTAGGGGCTCCCTAAGAAAGGATTTTTCGAAATGGCCATCAGAGCATTTAGAGTATTTCCTATATTATTATTATTATTAACACGCTCTGATGCTAAGGAGCTCCACTCCCCCTCCCCACCTGAAAAGAAATCTCTTCCAAATGCAAAACAGGAGCAGAGGAGAGGAGGTTCAGTTTCACAGCAGCTTTAGTACAGAACAGTTGAGCTAAGCCATGCCCAGACTCCTAGCTGTCTACTTTCTCACACAGCGATTCCTGTTTCAGTTTCCAAACAGCCCTCAACTCTCTCACACACTGACAGGATGCTAGCCAGAGGAAAACCGATGGAGGCCTGGTAGGCAGGGGCAGAATTTCCCCCTTATTTTCCTCCCCCCAACCCTGAAGTTTCATTGAAGCACGGTTTGAGCCGATTAATCAGGTAGATTTTTATCCTGTATTTATTATTTTATACATAACACTATTTATTATTTTAAAATAATAACGGAGGTGGTGAACATATCGAGTAGAATCGTGGGAATTATAAAACTGGAGGAGACCTTGATGGTCTTTTAGTCCAGCCCCATAGTTCAACCATCCTTTCCTCCTCCTATTAGTCCCATAATCACCACCCTGCGAGGTGGGCTGGATTTGCTGTCCTGCCTTAGCTGGGACTAGAACTCGCAGCCTCCTGGTTTGTATAAGCCAGCATTTGACCCACAACTGTATGGTGTTGATGGTGTCGGCATACATGGTAAGTGCTTGCCAGAGATGAGGCTGGAATCATAGAGACCCATGGTACCCTGCAAACGTCATAAATATCAGCCAGTTGCCAAGTGTCCAAATTTTTGTTCAAGTGGCCATGAGGATCCTGCAATGGTCGTAAGTATGAAAAATGGACATAAGTCACGTTCATAAGTGCTGTTGTAATGTTGAGGACGATCCTATTCAAAAAGGAGAAAAAAATAGTTGGTTTTAGGATTAATACCTCGATCTTTCTGTTTGCCTCATGCAGGTCAATCCCCACTACGAGAGCACATTCGTCTTTGACAATGATTTCCCTGCGTTGCAGCCAGATGCGCCGGAACCCGGTAAGAGTTCCTTTCGTCTTGACTAAGCCATGAATGTTGGCTTGGTGGTCCGAGGGCCCTGGGTTGTATGATCTCTCCCTGTCCTTCAGAAGTTACAGGGAAATTGTACTTGAAATGAGACTGAACAAAAAACTTCAAATTATTTGATTCATCACATTTATGTACCTTTTTACGTGTGTGTGAGAGAGAGAGAGAGGAGAGAGCAGATAGAAAGGGAAGAGAAAAGGGAGGAAGAGAGGAGAGAGATAAAAAGAGAGAAGAGAGTAAAGGAGAGTAGAGAGAGTACAGAAAAAGAGCGAGAACAGAAAGGAGGAGAGGAGAGAAAGAAAAGAGCGAGGAGAGAGCAGAGAGAAAGAAAGATGAGAGAAGAGAGAGAAGAGAAAGAGAGCGAGGAGAGAGCAGAGAGAAAGAGGAGGAGAGAAGAGAAAGAGGAGAGGAGAGAAAGGAGAAAAGAGAAAGAGTGAGGATAGAGGACAGAAAGAAAAAGAAAGAAGAGAAAGGAGAGAGAAGAGCGAAAGAGGAGAGGAGAGGAGAAAAGAGAGTGAGGAGAGCAGAGAGATAGAGAAAGGAGAGAGCAGAAAGAAAGGAGGGAGAGGAGAGAAGAGAGAGAGGAAAGAGAAGGAGAGAAGAGAGTAAAGTAGAGTAGAGAGAGTACAGAGAAAGAAAAGAGCGAGGAGAATAGAAAAAGGAGGAGAGGAGAGAAAGAAAAGAGCGAGGAGAGCAGAGAGAAAGAAAGATCAGAGAAGAGAGAGAAGAGAAAGAGAGCGAGGAGAGAGAAGAGCGAAAGAGGAGAAGAGAGGAGAAAAGAGTGAGGAGAGCAGATAGAGAAAGGAGAGAGCAGAAAGAAAGGAGCGAGGAGAGAAGAGAGAGAGGAAAGAGAAAGACAGGAGAGAAGAGAGTAAAGTAGAGTAGAGAGAGTACAGAGAAAGAAAAGAGCGAGGAGAACAGAAAAAGGAGGAGAGGAGAGAAAGAAAAGAGCGAGGAGAGCAGAGAAAGAAAGAAAGATCAGAGAAGAGAGAGAAGAGAAAGAGAGCGAGGAGAGAGAGAAGAGCGAAAGAGGAGAAGAGAGGAGAAAAGAGAGAGGAGGAGAACAGAGAGATAGAGAAAGGAGAGAGCAGAAAGAAAGGAGCGAGAGGAGAGAAGAGAGAGAGAGGAAAGAAAGGAGAGAAGAAAGAAAGGGAGAAAAGAGAAAGAGAGTGAGCAGAGAGAAAGAGAGAGAAGAGAGAGGAGCGATTCCTTGCGGATGGCTGGTCATTTTCATTCTTTTAGTGAGCCCTTGAGGCCACTTGGAGATTTGCCTGCAGGATCACCTGAGTAGTGCAAATGGGTGTGGAGCCTTCTTGGCTGCAGGACGTTTTTCTGCCCTGTGTCCCTACTGAAAATAGTCGCCGGCTGTGAGGGATGCGTCTGCGGTTGCCTGCATCTCAAACCGAAGCGCAAGCGGTTCCTGCAGTCTGCAGTTCCCCCGCCCTGGACATCCATTCCTACTCCCACACCTTCCAAGGGTGTCTGTCCCACAGCGTGTAGCTAAAAGAGATGTAGAGATTCTCCACCATCCGGGTCAGGATCGTCCCAACAGGGCTTTTTCCAAGAGGCCACCGGGCTTCCTTGTTTTTCCCCTGAAGACATTTCACTTCCCACCCAAGAAGCTTCTTCAGTTCTGACCTGGTGGTGGAAGATGGAAGGATTTATGCTCCTTACAGTCCTCTGGTCGTTAGCGCTCTCTCTGGGACTCCTTAGGGTTGACCTTTTGCCCTCTTAAGGCCACCTGAATCCTTTCTTGCTGATGAATTTTCTTCTCCCGCAGAGCCCGACGGACATCCCTTGCTTCGTTCTGCGTCAGCGCGAGGCGTGTGGTAAGTCTAGCCTCCTCCTTGATTCTCCTGAGCTAAGTCTCATTCACACACCCCCACACACACCCCCACACACCCCCACACACACACGGAGTGGGAGAGGATGTCAGCCCTGAAGCTGACCTGGCTGTGGCTGTACCTTTTTTAAAAAAAAAACAGTTTTATTAACTTTAACAACAAACAAAAACACATAAAACATAAAAACATCATCCTTTCCTTCATGAGTTTACAGACAGTGTGTCGGTTGGTTTGTCACTTTTTTGTGTGCATCCATTTCATAGTCTCCATTGTAGTTATATTACATAATAGCTCATATTATCAATCAACAATTATATAGCCTGATATCATTATTAAACAATCATTTGACTATGATTTTATTAATTCATACTTTAGCGAGATAACTATAGTTTACTTAATTTATTTTATAGCAAATCATAAGGTCATAGCAAGTCTATCTTAATACAATTTTATAAAGATAATATCATAGAAAAAAAGGAAATATGTATTCATTGTTCCTGAAGGTTCTAAATATTCTATTTTATTATCTAACCATTGATAGAAAAGGTCCCAAACTTCATAGAATTGTTTATCTTCTTGTTCTCCGATTTCAAATGTCAATCTACTCATTTCAGCACATTCCAATATGTGGCTGTAGCTTTTTTGTTATAGGGATTTCTTTTCACATCGCTTCAGGCTTGACAACAGCCTGGAGCTGCAGAGGGGCTAGTAGAGATAGCTGGGGTTTTGTAGCCGAAACCAAATAGTTCTCTTGTGAGCCAAGGACAATCCAGCTGCTTCCTGGCCAGAGGAGGAAGAGAAAAGTAACCAGACAACCAGACAAGCCCCCAGATTGGACTATGTGACTTGTTGAATAGAATAGAATAGAATAGAACACTGTTATCGTCATTGCATTCCACGAATACAGTGAAATTTGAAAGCTACTCCAGCACAGGGCCCCAAACACCACATCACAATCCCACTACAAGTATTTTAAAATTAAAATAATAATAATAATAATAATAATAATAATAATAATAATACCTAGTCTAAAACCTGTCTAAAACATTTAGTAAGTTAAATAGTTTAAAAATGCCACTATATACATAGGACTAAATCACAAATGCGCTGTTTGATTCAAGACAATTACTGCCTTGGAAAAGAAACTGTTTTCAAGTCTATTAGTCCTCATTTTAAGACACCTACAATGTTTCCCTGATGGTCACTGTTCGAAATATGAATGTCCAGGATGAGAACGGCCTGTGGAGATTTTTTTAGTGCTCTAGAGAGGAGTCTGGCCTTCGCAATCTCTCTTCACAAAGAAGAAAGAGAGCGACGGATGATTTTTTTGTGCTGTGTTTATAACTCTTCTGGAGCATCTTCTTATATCGTTTGGGAAATCAAGGCAACTTTCACTTTCACAATATTTCCGTGCTCTTTTTAGAGTTGCCAACAGAAAGGGAGGGGGGAGCAGTGCAGCAGCTTGTAAACCGAAACTGCATTCCATAAATGTTTTCAAAGATAGTCACTAGGTGAGTGAAGTTTCTGCCGTGCAAAGTTCTAACTGGAGAGCCTGATGGATGACTCTGGGCTATGGAGGTGTCCCTTTGGAGGATATGAATTATGACACCCCCAGGAGGTGGAGGGGAAAACCAGGGTCAAGGGTGACCATGAATGATGTGCCTCCGAGTCGGCTGCACCCAGGCAGTGCCGGACATGTTAACTCCCAATAAATCCTTTTGAAGTTTGGCTCGAGACTCATAATTTTAAATGGGAGCAACTGCCGGAATCCTGACAGCTCACTTAACGACTGTCTCACTTCACAATGGAAAATTTGGCCCCAATTGAGGTAGGAAGTCAGGATTACCTGTGTACATTTCAGAAAGGAGGGGAAAGCGATGATCGCAGATATGCATAACTGACACAATCATGAATATTCATAATGAGGAAGCCTCGAGTTACTTACTTCCCTTGCCCAGCTACCGTTCCTATCTTCAACAAAGAGTTTTCTTTGTAAAAAGAAATGCCAGTTGTGTGGCCGTTGCAGTTTGAGAAACCCCACTGAGAACCAAGGACTGCAAGGCTGACCCATTGGCACCGTTTCCTTCTGGGTTTCCGTCTTGCTGACGTGCTCCCAACCCTCCGAGAAGTTGTTTTCCTCTGGGGCGTCCTTAGTAATCTCCAGAGTAGGGTGGCCCCTTGGACGACTTGTGGACTTGAACTCCCTAAATTCCTGATCCAGCACCAAGGACCCTGCATTCCTCCTCCTCCTCCTCCTTGCAAACCCCCCTCCTTTTGTAGCACTGAGGATGTTCCCTAGTTGGGTCATGAAACGTCTGCAAGAAAAACACCAAGCTCAGAGAGCACCAAGGACACCACGGTTCATCTCCTCCTCCTCCTCCTCCTCCTCCTCCTCCTCCTCCTCCTCCTCCTCCTCTCTTCTAGCACTGAGGATGTTCCCTAGTTGGGTCATGAAACGTCTGCAAGAAAAACCCCAAGCGTGAACCTAACCAACAAAAGAACACTAGTATTAGAAGGCCACGATATGCAGAAAGGATGGCATGCCTTTCTGTGGGAATCTGGGAAACCCAGGCAATCATATTTCCATAGGCATCTTATCAGGGACTCTTTATTAACTAATTGGAAAAAAGTACGTAAAAAACTTTATCTAAAAATACCGATTTGGCTATCTCCAATGGAAGCGATAGTACACCCTAATAATCTGGATATAACCAAAATGATTAAGTATGAAAATTTATTAGACCCACAAGGAAAGTTGAAAACACGACAAGAACTACAAGAGCGAGGATTTATAATTGATCAGTGGGTGTACCTTCAAATTCATAGTAAATACAAACAAGACATTAAGGAATTTGGAATCTACAATAAATTACAGACTCTACACAAAATTCTACTAGGACCAAGTAAAAAAAATATTTCTAAATTTTACAAATATTTATTAGAAACAGAACTAGAACAAGAAATTGTCAAGGGAAATATGATTGCGTGGAGCAGAAACGTGGGTCGGAGCATTACCCTAGCAGAATGGGAAAAGATCTGGAACAGGAACATTAAGATCACGAAATCAGCAGCTTATAAAGAAAACTTATATAAAATGTTTTATAGATGGTACCTGCCCCCTTCGAGATTGGCGAAGATGCACCCCAACACGAGCCCCAAGTGTTGGAAATGTCAATACATAGAAGGTACCTTCTTCCACATGTGGTGGTCATGCAAGGAAACCCAGAAGTACTGGCAAAAAATTAGGCACTGGCTAGAGGAAATAACCATGGAACAAATTGAGTACAAACCAGAGTCCTTTCTTCTAGGAATTTTTGATAAACAAATATCCAAAAAATCGAAGTGTATTACAATCCATATCTTAACCGCGGCCAGACTGGCATTTGCCCAGTGCTGGAAACTACCCTCTATCCCCACTGAACTTATGGTTATTCAGAAAATTTTACAATGCGCCGAAATGGACAAACTAACCCAAGCATTAAAAAATAAAGAATCTTCAACCTATTATAGCAATTGGAATCCTTTGTACATTTGGCTTAATCAAAGATAGATCACCGCTAAGAAAACTAAGGCCGAGGCCTCCGAGGCAGAGATAAAGAAAAGCACTGCCGACGATAGTTTGGAAGAAGAAAAGACCTTACAGACAGTCACAAAAATATGGTTTTATTATAAGTGTTTTCTCTACTTTTGTTTTCCCCACTTTCCCCCCTTCCCCTCCCTTTCCCTCTTTCCTCTCTCAAGCTTTCCTCTCTTTCCCTCTTGGCCTATGCCAAGACCTGTTCGTCTTTTTGTTGTATATAATTTGTAGCTGTGTTGTTGTTTTTTAAAAAAAAGTAAAACTAATAAAGTTTATTTTAAAAAGAAAAAAGAAAAACCCCAAGCTCAGAGAGCACCAGGGACCCCACAGGAACCAAACATGCTGGTTGCTCCTTTTCTACTTCGCCCTTTGCCTCCTTTAGGATATGGGTCACCTGCTTAGATGGAGGTGGTATTTTCTGTTGTTGCCTGTCCGGATCATTCCAGAAGCCTCATTCGGTCCCTTCCTTCCTTCCTCTCTTCTCTCCAGCAAAGTCATGTGCTTCCATCCCTGGACTGACCTTACGCTGCCCCTGATGTCTCTTGCCGAGATCCGCAGGGTGATTGACAAGTGGGCAGAGATAGCGGTTGAGTTGGGTGCCTCTTACCCCTGGGTGCAGGTGAGTATCTCTGCAAGGAATCCTCTGCCTTGCCCAGTTTAAACCCTACATCGGTGTGGTCCTGTGGATTTCAACCTTAGCAACTTGCTGGCTGGCTGAGGAATTCTGGGAGTTGAAGTCCTCAGGTCTTAAAGTTGGCTGAGGAATTCTGGGAGTTGAAGTCCTCACAAGTCTTAAAGTTAGCCGAGGAATTCTGGGAGCTGAAGTCCTCAGGTCTTAAAGTTGGCTGAGGAATTCTGGGAGTTGAAGTCCTCAAGTCTTACAGTTGGCTGAGGAATTCTGGGAGTTGAAGTCCTCAGGTCTTAAAGTTGGCTGAGGAATTCTGGGAGTTGAAGTCCTCAGGTCTTAAAGTTGGCTGAGGAATTCTGGGAGCTGAAGTCCTCAGGTCTTAAAGTTGGCTGAGGATTTCTGGGCGTTGAATTCCTCAGGTCTTAAAGTTGGCTGAGGAATTCTGGGAGTTGAAGTCCTCAAGTCTTAAAGTTGGCTGAGGAATTCTGGGAGTTGAAGTCCTCAAGTCTTAAAGTTGGCTGAGGAATTCTGGGAGCTGAAGTCCTCAGGTCTTAAAGTTGGCTGAGGAATTCTGGGAGTTGAGGTCCTCAGGTCTTAAAGTTGGCTGAGGAATTCTGGGAGTTGAAGTCCTCAAGTCTTAAAGTTGGCTGAGGAATTCTGGGAGTTGAAGTCTTCAAGTCGTAAAGTTGGCTGAGGAATTCTGGGAGCTGAAGTCCTCAGGTCTTAAAGTTGGCTGAGGAATTCTGGGAGTTGAAGTCCTCAGGTCTTAAAGTTGGCTGAGGAATTCTGGGAGTTGAAGTCCTCAGGTCTTAAAGTTGGCTGAGGAATTCTGGGAGTTGAAGTCCTGAAGTCTTAAAGTGGCCAAGGTTGGAATCCCTGGAGCAAACCTGTTGTTTTAGTTTGTTGGTTTGTCTCCATGTTTGTTTTGCTTTCCAGATCTTTGAGAACAAGGGAGCCATGATGGGCTGTTCGAATTCCCACCCTCATTGTCAGGTAAGCAGATTCTTTCCTTGAATTTAGCCACAGAGCTTAAATTGCCCCAGGTCTGATGATCAGAAGGAGATATATATATATATATATATTTATAAAAATAATTTCATTCCAGCCTCTCTGGTTTGCCAAATTTGAAGCTATTAAACTGTCCAGAATGGAAGGGCAGGACATCAATTATTCCTGGGGTTGATTATTCAGAGCGTTTTTGTTCAATTCCACATGTTTGCGGGTTTGATGGAAATGCTTGTCTGGGGGAGGCCTTTGATCCAGAGACTTCAAAGGAGATTTCCCCCCCCCCCCTTTTTGAAGCCTGACAGGTGAGGTCAGTTGAGGAGGCGGGGGGGGGGGTAGAGCAGGTGGGACCTCTTGCTGAAGTGGGTGGGCAGGTAGCCAAGGATTCGTTTCCAAGCGATTCTGCTCTTTGCAAGGGGCAGAAACCGAATATCGGTGTAAGGAAGTTTTCCTTGAGGCAAATCGTCTTTTTATTTGCGGTTGGTCCTCGGCTTACGACCGCAAACAAGCCCAGCATTTCTGTCGCTAAGCGAGACACAGAATTGAAGTCCTTAAGTCTTAATATTGTCTGAGGAACTCTGGGAATTGAAGTCCTCAATGTTGGCTGAGGAATTCTGGGAGTTGAACTCTTCAAGTTGCCTGAGGAATTCTGGGAGTCAGAGTCCTCAAGTCTTCAAGTTGGCTGAGGAATTCTGGGAGTTGAAATCCTTCAGTCTTAACGTTGGCTGAGGAATTCTGGGAATTGAAGTCCTCAACGTTGGCTGAGGAATTCTTGGAGTTGAACTCTTCAAGTTGCCTGAGGAATTCTGGGAGTTGAACTCTTCAAGTTGCCTGAGGAATTCTGGGAGTCAGAGTCCTCAAGTCTTAAAGTTGGCTGAGGAATTCTGGGAGTTGAAATCCTTCAGTCTTAACGCTGATTGGCTGAGGAATTCTGGGAATTGAAGTCCTCAACGTTGGCTGAGGAATTCTTGGAGTTGAACTCTTCAAGTTGCCTGAGGAATTCTGGGGGTTGAACTCTTCAAGTTGCCTGAGGAATTCTGGGAGTCAGAGTCCTCAAGTCTTCAAGTTGGCTGAGGAATTCTGGGAGTTGAAGTTCTCAACATTGCCTGAGGAATTCTGGGAGCTGAAGTCCACAAGACTTAACGTTGCCTGAGGAGTTATGAGAATCGAAGTCCTCAAGTCTTAACGTTGCCAAGGTTGGTTGCCAACATTTTCACCCTTGCTGGAAGCTCAAGGAAAGCCTCCGGAGCCCGGGGAGGGCAAAATCGCCCCCCCACCCAAACTGTGCTGCAGGAGGCCAACTAGGCCACACCCACCACGCCCACGCCCACCCAGCAACCGGGTAGGAAACCCCGTTGCTAACATTTTTTGAAGCCCACCCCTGTGCTAGATCCGTAAGGAGGTAGGATTGGGGTCTGATGGCCGCCTGAATTCTCCTTTCACTAGTAATTCAGTGACGATTCCGTTGAGTGGCTAAGAGCCCTGCTAACTTTTTCGAAGCCCAGCCCTGCCTTCCTTGAACGATTCCATCCCGCCGTTCCTTTGAGATGAGGGCAGCTCTTGCCCCGCGGCCAGTTTGCAAGGTTGTGTTGTCCTGGGGTGAGTGGTTACCATAGACGCCACTCGTAGGCCTTACGGAGAGTGTTGTGGCTGAGCCACAGGGTGGCAGTGTGTACCTGCACATGGCCTGCTTTTATTTAGCTAGGAGGCACAAGCACGGAGCTTCCCGGTGCAGAGTGCGTTGGGTGTGTTTCGTCTGTTTAGAAATGGTAAAACATTGACTCCTAGGACTGGAAGGGACGTTGATATCACTGTATATCGTTCGGAATATAGCTGGAAGGGACCTTGGAGGTCTTCTAGTCCAACCCCCCCGCCGTGCTCAAGCAGGATACCTTATACCAGGGGTCTTTAAACTTGACAGCTTTAAGACTTGTGGACTTCAACTCCCAGAATTTCTCCTCCAGTCATGTTAGACAAATGGCTGTCCGGTCTCTTCTTAAAGATCTCCAGTGGGGGAGAACCCACGTAGCAATAGCAGTTTGACTTATATGCCACTTTCCAGCCCTCTCTAAGCGGTTTACAGAGTCAGCCTATTTGCCCCCAACAATCTGGCTACCCACCTTGGAACAATGGAAGGCCGAGACAACTTTTAGTAAGAACGAAGGAAGGAAAGGAAGGAAGGAAGGAAGAGGAGAGGAGAGGAGAGGAGAGGAGAGGAGAGAGGAGAGGAGAGGAGAGGAGAGAATAGAATAGAATAGAATAGAATAGAATAGAATAGAATAGAATAGAATAGAATAGAAGAGTTGGAAGGGACCTTGGAGGTCTTCTAGTCCAGTCCCCTGCTTGGAAAGGGAAGGGAAGGGAAGGAAAGGAAAGGAGGAAAGGAAAGGAAAAGGAAAAGAAAAGAAAGGAAAGGAAAGGAAAGGAAAGGAAAGGAAAGGAGGAATAGAAATTCAACCAGTGAAGTAGGAAGGCAAGAAAGAGAGAGGAGGGAGGGAGGGAAAGAGTGAGAAAAGAGAAAGAAAAGAGAAAAGAATGAAATAGCAAGAGCCCTTAGACTTATATACCGCTTCACGGTGCTTTTCCAGCCCTCTCTAAGCGGTTTACAGAGTCTGCCTCTGGCCCCCCAACAATCCGGGTCCTCATTTGACCCACCTGGGAAGGAGGGAAGGCTGAGTCAACCTTTAGAAGGAAGGAAGGAAGGAAGGAAGGAAGGAAGGAAGGAAGGAAGGAAGGAAGGAAGGAAGGAAGGAAGGAAGGAAGGCTGAGTCAACCTGGAGCCTGGTGAGATTCGAACTGCCAAATTTCAGGGACCGTTCCATCAGCAGAAAGCCGAGTCACAGAATAACAGAGTGGAGAGGGGCCTTGGAGGCCTTCTAGTCGAACCCCCCCGCTCAAGCAGAAGATCCTCCTCTACCATTCCAGACAAGGGGCTGTCCAGTCTCTTCTTGGAAGCCTCCAGCGATGGAGCCCCCCACAACCTCTGCAGGCAAAGTCTTTCCCTCGGCTCATTGTCCTTCCCCGTTGCTTCCAGGTTTCCAAGTCCAGGTTGCTTCCCGTCCTGCCTTCAGGGGCCTTGGAGGAATAGATGGACCCTCTTTTTCTTCTTCATGGCAGCCCCTCAAATATCGGAAGGCCGCTCTGCTGTCTCTCCTGGCTCTTCTCTTTGTTAGATAGACCTGGTTCTCCTCCCGGCATCCTAACTCTCTTTCCCCTCCGTTGCAGATCTGGGCTAGTGACTTCCTGCCCAACGAAGCCTCCCTGGAGGACCAATCCCAACGGAAGTACCACCGAGACAAATCCGTCCCCATGTTGCTGGACTATGCCCGGCTGGAGGCCGAGCGGAAGGTGGGGACCGCTGGCCCGTTAGGGAAGATGGGGGGACGGTCTCCGTTTGGGGATGCCGGCTTTGAGGCTGACCCGGTGTGTGTGTGTGTGTGTGAGCCTTGCAGGAACGGGTCGTGGTGGAAAATGCGGACTGGCTAGTGGTGGTGCCCTACTGGGCAGTGTGGCCCTTCCAGACCCTCTTGCTTCCTCGGAGACACGTCTGCCGGCTGGAGGAGCTCCGGGAGAGCGAGAGAGACAGTAAGGGGGTCCCGTTTGGGGATGATGGAGAGAGGAGGGCCTTGGGAGCAGGGGGAGGAGGAGGAGGAGAAAAAGGAGGAAGAGGAGAAGTTGGAGGAGTGGGAGGAAGAGGAGAAGGAGTAGGAGAGAAAGGAGGAAGAAGAAAAATTGGAGGAGAAGGAAGAAGAGAAGGAAGAGGAGAAGAAAAAGGAAGAGGAGAAAAAGGAGGAGGAGAAGTTGGAGGAGGGGAGGAAGAGGAGAAGGAGTAGGAGAGAAAGGAAGAAGAGAAGGAGAAGTTAGAGGAGGAGAAAAAGGTGGAGGAGGAAAAAGAGGAGGAGGAGGAGGAGAAAAAGGAGGAGGAGGAAGAGGGGAGGAGAAAAAGGAGGAAGAAGAGGAGGAAAAGTTGGAGGAGGAGGACAAAAAGGAGGAAGAGGAGGAGAAGGAAGAGGAGGAGGAGGAAAAGGAGGAAGAGGAGGAAGAGGACATCTGAGCTGGGTTATTCTCCTGCAACCACCCTCGCACCAACACTGAGAGGGCAAGCTGCTATAAACCGAGGGCCTTCCCTCCTAGCACTGATGATGTTACCATGTTGGTCATGAAATGTCTGCAGGAAAACAACCAAAGGAGCCCCAAGGACCCCACAGTCCTCCTCCTCCTCCTCCTCCTCCTCCTCCTCCTCCTCCTCCTCCTCCTCTTCTCCACCTTCCCTCCGACTGATGATGTTACCTAGTTGGGTCCTGAAAGCCAAGAGCCAAGCTCAGAGACCGTCAACCCCGCCCTCCTCCTCTTCGCTTCACCCCCCCACCCCCTTCAGTGAGTTGCAGATGGGGGAGTTTTGGGGGGGGGGGCTCCAGCCCAGCTGTGGGTGGGGCTGGGGGATGGCTTGGGGGTGCCCTCTGACTCCTTTGAGCCTCCTTTTTTTTGGCAGGCCTGGCATCCATCCTGAAGAGGCTTCTCACCCGATACGACAATCTCTTCCAGGTTTCCTTCCCTTACTCGATGGGTTGGCATGGTGAGCTTTGGGGGCTTTTTTTGGGGGAGGGCAAGAAGGCCTGGGCCTGGGGGAGACAGGAAGCAGCTGTCTTGGGGAGACCCCTTCCTGGGGTTGGAAGGCTCTTTCTTTCTTTCTTTCTTTCTTTCTTTCTTTCTTTCTTTCTTTCTTTCTTTCTTTCTTTCTCTTTCTCTCTTTCTCTCTTTCTTTCTCTCTCTCTTTCCCTCCCAACTTATTCCTCCCTCCCTGCCTTCCCTCTCCTTCTTTTGTCCCTCCCTCCCTCCCACCCTCCTTTCCTCTCCTTTCGTTCGTTCGTTCGTTCCTTCTTCCCTGTCTCCCTCCCTCTGTTTTCCTTCCTTCTCTCTTTCCTTCCTTCCTCTCCTCTCCTTCCTTCCTTCTCACCTTTTCTCCCTCCCTTTCCCCATCTCCTTCCTTTCTCCTTCCATGCCTCCCTCCCTCTTTTTCCTTCCTTCTCTCCTTTCCTCCTCCTCTCCCTCTCCTTCCTTCCTTCCTCCCTTCTTTCCTCCCTCCCTCTTTCATTCCTTCTCTCCTTTCCTCCTCCTCTCCCTCTCCTTCCTTCCTTCCTCCCTTCTTTCCTCCCTCTCTTTCATTCCTTCCTTCTCTCCTCCTCCTCCTCCTCCTCCCCTCTCCTTCCTCGCTCCCTCCCTTCTTTCCTCCCTCCCTCTCTTTCATTCCTTCTCTCCTTTCCTCCTCCTCCTCCCTCTCCTTCCTTCCTTCCTCCCTTCTTTCTTTCCTCCCTCCCGCTCTTTCATTCCTTCCTTCTCTCCTCCTCCTCCCCTCCTTCCTCCCTCCCTCCCTTCTTTCCTCCCTCCCTCTCTTTCATTCCTTCCTTCTCTCCTTTCCTCCTCCTCTCCCTCTCCTTCCTTCCTTCCTCCCTTCTTTCCTCCCTCTCTTTCATTCCTTCCTTCTCTCCTTTCCTCCTGCCCTTTCATCTCTCCTTTCCTTTCCTTTCCTTTCCTTTCCTTTCCTTTCCTTTCCTTTCCTTTCCTTTCCTTTCCTTTCCTTTCCTTTCCTTTCCTTTCCTTTCCTTTCCTTTCCTTTTCCTTTTCCTTTTCCTTCTTCCTTCCTTCTTCTTCCCTTCCCTTCCCTCCCCTATCCTACCCTTCCCTTCCCATCCATGGCCATGAGTCTCATCTCAGGGCTCAGAGCAACTGTGAGTGGCCTACAACAATTAAAAACAGGCCAAAGTGACAAAGAATTAAGGACAGACTAAAAGACTGTTTTGGGGCAGCGGGGGGGCGGGTGGGGTGGGGGGAGCAGTGGTGGTGCCTTCTCTGTTGATCTGCCAGCCACCTCCAGCCTCCGTCTTCATTGGGGCCTGTGCCAGCCAACGCACCCAGGTTTTGGGGCCCTTCCTGAAGGCCCAGAAGACGGCGGGTGCCAGGCTGCTCCAAAGAGCGGGAGCCACAGCAGAGGAAGCCCTTCTTTCTCCTGGGCCCCACCCGCAGGAATTCCATAATGTCCGGGGTCCGACGGATGCCCTCATGAAGTCACGAGCCCCGAGCCCGGTTACAAAAGAAATCCAATTATTTATTAGGAGCAACGTGTCGGCAGGACTTTTCCCAAGGGCAGCCGGCTCTGCCCCACGTAGTTTACTGCCCACCTATGACCCTGTTTCCCCCCCCCCCCCCCCCCAGGGCGTGTCATAAATCACATTCTCCAACCGAAGCACTTTCCCGGGCTGTAGAAAAAGGCCTTTTATATCTGGAGAAAGGTATGCATTGAATGGAATGGAATGGAATGGAATGGAATGAAGAATAGAATAGAATGGAATGGAATGAATCAGGAATAGAATAGAATCAGAATAGAATAGAATCAGAATAGAGGAATAGAATAGAATAGAATAGAATGGAGAATATGGAATAGAATAGAATAGAATAGAATAGAATAGAATAGAATAGAATCAGAATAGAATAGAATAGAATAGAATCAGAATAGAATGAATAGAATAGAATGAGAATGGAATGGAATGGAATGAATGAATAGAATAGAATAGAATAGAATGAATAGAATAGAATAGAATAGAATAGAATCAGGAATAGAATAGAATAGAATAGAATAGAATAGAATAGAATCAGGAATAGAATCAGGAATAGAATCAGGAATAGAATAGAATAGAATAGAATAGAATAGAATAGAAGAATAGGAATCAGGAGAATAGAATCAGGAATAGAATCAGGAAAGAATAGAATAGAATAGAATGAATCAGAATAGAATAGAATCAGAATAGAATCAGGAATAGAATAGAATAGAATAGAATCAGATAAATGAATAGAATAGAATCGAATAGAATGGAATGAATGGAGAATGAATAGAATAGAATAGAATAGAATAGAATCAGAATAGAATCAGAATAGAAGAATAAGAATAGAATAGAATAGAATAGAATAGAATAGAATAGAATAGAATAGAACAGAACTTTATTATGGTCTTAGACCAGCAATAGACATCACTATTTACAATATATATTAAAAAGTACCGACACATTATAATACATTAATAGTGGATTAAAACATTCCTGTTAAAACAATACATGTTCTGAAACAGTTAGCAGCACTCCCTGGCTTATATGAGTGGAGAGCCAATAGGTGTGTGTGTAAATATCGTTTTCCAAAGATTCTTCTATCTCCAAAAATTGGCACAAATTGACAGCTACAATTCTGTAACCAGCCTGAAGGTATGCGTGGAATTGGCTTCTGGTCACAGCAACCGAGCTTCTCCATCAGTTCTCCCCCCAATCCTGCCTATGGCAACTCAAGAGCAGCCCAGGAATGCTTTACGAGGTGACCCCTTAGCTAATGAGGTTTTATAGCAGGCAACTTCCAGAGATTTTAAAATGTCGTCCACTTTTCCCCCCGACCGAGAACCATGGGTTAAAAATGAACCTATGAAAGCGGCTTTGCATATTGGCTCTTTGAAGGAAGGGTCTCCAACTATGGCCGCTTTAAGACTTGCGGACTTCAACTCCCAGAATGCCTCAGCCAGCCGTCATGCTGCCTGGGGAATCCTGGGAGTTGAAGTCCGCAGGTCGTAAAGGGGCCTTAGCTTCCCTGCCCCACCTCCTCTGCCTTGGATGTTGGGTTTATGGAATCTCTTTTCGCCCTGGCTGCACCCCAGGGAGAAAATCCTGCCACAGCCAGCACCCAACCCACCTCCCTTGTACTAAAAATCTGATTTTTCTGCTCCCTTCGCCGCCTTTTCCCCACAGGAGCTCCGACGGGGCCGTACCTGGAGGCCGACTGCAGGCACTGGCAGCTCCACGCCCATTATTACCCTCCTCTCCTCCGTTCCGCCACCATCCGTAAATTTATGGTGGGCTACGAGATGCTGGCTCAGGCCCAGAGGGACCTGACCCCAGAGCAGGTGAGGGGGAGCTAGAAGATGGACTGGAAGTACTGGAAGGGGCTGGAGCCCACCTGCCTTTGAAAGAGGTTTTAAATAAAGCAGAATATTTGTAGCTCAGGGTTGAAACGAGGGGACCTGGGTGCTCTTGTGAGCTTGCTTGGTTTTCTTGCAGACGTTTCGTGACCCGACTAGGGAACATCCTCAGTGCTAGAAGGGAGCAGGGTTGGAGGAGGAGGAGGAGGAGGAGGAGCAGGAATGCAGGGTCCTTGGTGCTGGCTCAGGAATTTAGGGAGTTCAAGTCCACAAGTCGTCCAAGAGGCCACCCTGCTCTGGAGATTACTAAGGACTCATAGGTGCTAGAGGGGAATGGGGATTGTGGAGAGGAGGAGGAGGAGGAGGAGGAGGAGGAGGAGGAGGAGGAGGAGATGAACCGTGGTGTCCTTGATGCTCTCTAAGCTTGGTGTTTTTCTTGCAGACGTTTCATGACCCAGCTAGGGAACATCATCAGTGCTAGAAGGAAGAGGAGGAGGACTGTGGGGTCTTTGGTGCTCTCTGAGCATGGTGTTTTTCTTGCAGACGTTTCATGACCCAACTAGGGAACATCCTCAGTGCTACAAAAGAAGCGGGGTTAGCAAGGAGGAGGAGGAGGAGGAGGAGGACTGTAGGATCCTTGATGCTGTCTGGGCTTGGGGGTTTTCTTGCAGACATTTCGTGACCCAACTAGGTAACACTATCAGTGCTAGAAGGAATGGGGTTTGCAGGGGGGAGGAGGAGGAGGACTTGGGGGCTTCAACTCCCAGAATCCCTCAATTCCACGCTGGCTGGAGGATTCTGGGAGTTGAAGTCCACAAGTCTTAAAGTTGCCAAGTTTGAAGTCCCCCTATAATAGAAGGTGGAAATAATTGAAGGAGCCCGGAAAGGAAAGGAAAACTTCCCGAGTCTTGTTCCCTTTTTGGGGGGGTAGGGCAGCATTCAGCCAAGACCCTCTCATCCTGGAAAGACCCCCCTCATCCACCTCTTTCCTTCTCCTCCCTCCGTGCTGCTCTCTCCTCACAGGCCGCTGAACGCTTGAGGAATCTTCCTGAGCACCATTACAAGCTGGGCACCAAGGACGCACCGGAGGGCAGATGATGGCTCCACCTGCCCTCTTTGGCGTGGGGGCAGTTGGGACAATCCTTAGAAGATGACCAAGAGAGCCTGAAGAACAATCCCAGCTGGAGAGTGTGGGGGGGACAGCTGAGAACTTCCCCCAGGAATTGCCTGACCTCAGGCCGAATGCCAGTCCGGCTGCCTCACTCCACTAAGGTGGCGATGCTGACGACCAGTTAAGCCAGGACCTCTTCCCTTCTCGGAAGTCCTCTGCGGAACTGGAGGCTCCCTGTCCTGCGTGCCCACAAGAGGCGAGACCCATCAGGGAGAAGTGGGGTGGGGGGGATGACCCCTCTCCTCAACATCAAATCTATACCACTTCTGATGATGGATGGGTGAGGATTCCAGCAATCGCCCTAATTAAATCATGATTCTCGAGCCAAACTTCAAAAAACTTCAAAGGATCCACTAGAGGCGACTTACTGGCCCTGCCCTGTATGAAGCCAACTCTGGCATATGTCATTTGCAGTCCCCTGTGACCCTGTTTCCCCCCTCCCCCCGGGTGTGTCATAAATCAGATTCTCCAATTGAGCACGTTCACAGGCTGGGTGTCCTCATTCACATTCTCCTATTAAATATATTCGCGGGCAAAAGCTCTAGTATTGTGAGTTACAATCTTTTGAAGATAAGAGTTGGAATGTATTTTCGCTTCCAAACTGCCGCACGGCTCTTCCAGATTTCCTTCCTCCCCCTTTTTAATGGCAACTACTAAAAGAGGTGTAGGAATGTTTGATGGGTTGACATTCGGCTCCTCTCACTTCTTGAAGGTGACCTGTATTAAGCAAAAACAAATTGAGTGCAGATATAGAATTTAGGGTGGCTATAAGGCGATCAGTGTGGACATTCCTATTCTTTACCCAAGAGGCCTCTGATAATGACTAGTTCTTACGCTTGATTTGTTGTCAGGATTCCAGCAATCGCCCTAATTAAATCATGATTCTCGAGCCAAACTTCAAAAAACTTCAAAGGATCCATTAGAGGCGGCATACTGGCCCTGCCCTGTAGAAAGCCAACTCTGGCATAGGTAATTTACAGTCCCCTGTAACCCCATTTCCCCCCTCCCCCCCTGGGTGTGTCATCAATCAGATTCTCCAATTGAGCACGTTCACAGGCTGGGTGTCATCAATCATGTTCTCCAATTAAATATATTCGTGAGCGAAAGCTCCGGTAGTTTAGCTACAACCTTTTGAAGATAAGAGTTGGAATGTATTTCCACTTCCAAACTGCTGCACGGCTCTTCCAGATTTCCTTCCTTCCTCCCTTCTTTTACGACAACTACTAAAACAGGCCCCCTGCTCTGCCCAGGTTTTAAGAGTTGCTACTATTAAATCAGGATATTTTGGGGGTGAGTCTCCTTTTTTCTGAACTCTCCCCAAATGACGCCAAATAGAGTGCAAAGAAGAGCAACGAAGATGAACAGGGGTCTGGAGCAGTGGTGGGTTTCCCCCCCCCCCCAAAAAAAACACTTCCTACTGGTTTGTAGAGCTCGCTTTGTGTGCACGCGTCCGCAGGACTCAAACGCTGCGCTCTGCATCAACGCTGGTGAGCTGTGCTGTTTTTAACTCAGCTGAGGCACGGGAATCCATTCTACCACGCGAATCAGCTGAGCTAATAAACAAGAGAATATAGGAGAGGTAAGAGCAGGGGTAAATGGGTGAGGCCAGCCAGAGATGGTATTTGCCGGGTCTCCAAACCAGTCAAAATTTTCACTACTGATCCACCAGAACCGTTCTGAAGCGGCTGAATAGCAGCTCTGGTCCGGAGGCTAAACCTTACAATGAAGAGCCAAGGAAACTAGGTATGTGTGATGATCCCAAGGAGCATGGCACAGAGGCAACACAGTCAAATAAGCAAGAGGAGTCCCTTTATTATCTCCAACTTTGTCCCCAATGTCCAGGTTACCTTCTGGGCTGGAGAAAAAGTCTCCCAGGACCAGCCTTTGCCTGCAGAGAATCAAGGTCCAAAACATGGTCAACACAAACTGTAACTAAAAATCCACATAAACCGCGCTGCAGTAATGAACTTGACAGGGCAGGAGAAGGCGTTGCAGACGTGAAAGCACGGCAAAACTCACACAGTTGGGAAGACGCCAGGAACCCAGATAAGCTACGACGAGACCAGATAAATTCACGTCTGCTCAGAGTTAAGGTGGGGCTTTGCTAGCAGTGGTGGCTCTTCCGTCCCAAGGACCGGCTCGTAGATTTCCACTGCTCTCCTCTCCTCTGCCTTCTGTGCATCCGGGTGAGCCACTGGGCCCAGCTGTTCCTCCTCGTCCCCATCAGCCACCTCCAGTCCTGGAGGCTGTTGATTCTCCATTGGAGGACTGACGGACGGCCCAAGTGCTCTCTCTCTCTCTCTCTGCCAGCTCCATTTCCTCTTCCTCCTCGGAGCTCCCAGTTGGCCCTGATGCTGGCCCTGATTCCCACGCCATCTCCTCCTCCTCCTCCTCCTCCTCCTCCTCCTCTGATTTGGCTGCTGGAGGGGCTAGTGACCAACAGGCCACAACACCCGGCTGCTCTTCCATGCCGCTCAGCCCACACAGCCGCTAAGCGCTCACTCAGGAGCACTTGAAGTCAATAATATATTTCATATTTGAAAAGGGAATCTAAATATGTATATTCTTTTTTTCCCTTCTCCCGGAGTAATAAAGGCTTTGATTTGTTTTGAAGGCGTGATGTTTTATTCATTTTGAGACTTGCGATAAAATGATTGGAAGAGGCCGGCTGGAGGGAAAGGGTGAAAGGTTTCGTTGTTTTGTTTAAAAAAGGTCCTTTTGGATCGGATAAAAAAAAGTGGAGGGGGTAGAAATGCCGTCCGACAGCCGGCCTTTTCTCGTAGCCCTTGACGGATGGCCACCTTTGAGCCCAACATTGATGTCATTAAGTGAGGCATTGGCTCAGTGAGTTTTGCCCCATTGTACAATTCTTTCTTGCTGAAATTGTTAAGTGAATCACTGTAGTTAAGTGAGTCACATGGTTGTTAAGTGAATCTGGCTTCCCCATGGACTTGGCTTGTCAGAAGGTCACAAAAGTGGATCCCATGGCCACCATCGTAAATATGAGCCAGTTGCCAAGCTTCTGATGAGATAACTTTTATTGTCATCATATTCTGTGAGCACACTGGCACCCCTGAAGAATGAAGCTCTGTTGGCTGCCCCAAAGTGTACACATGCACAATACACAGATAGAGAGGAGAGGGGTACATGGATGGATAGATATAGGATGGATGGATAGCTGCATGATCTGACAGATTGATAGATCAATTGATCAGTAGATGCATATATATTAGATAGACATTAGATAGATGATTGATAGATGATAGATGATAAATGATAGATGATAGATGATTGATAGATGGTAGATAGTAGATGATGGATGATAGATGATTGACGGATGATAGATAACTGATAGATAAGAGATAGATGATAGATTGATGATAGATGATATATGATTGATGATAGATGATATTTAGATGATTGATAGATGACAGATAATAGATGATAGATGATTGATAGATAAGAGATGATAGATGATTGATGATAGATAGATGATAGATAGATAGATAAATAGATGATAGATGATGGATAGATAGATAGATGATAGATATAGATAGATGATTGATAGATGATAGATGACAGATAATAGATAGATGATAGATGATTGATAGATGATAGATGATAGATGACAGATAATAGATATAGATGATAGATGATTGATAGATGATTGATAGATGATATATGACAGATAATTGATAGATGATTGATAGATAAGAGATGATAGATGGTTGATAAATAAGATGATAAATTGATGATAGATAGATGATAGATGATACATAGATGATTGATAGATACTAGATGATAAGTAGATAGACAGACAGACAAATAGACAGACAGATTGACAGAGGAGAGAGGGAGAGAGAGAGAGAAAGAATGATGGCTATTCCAAGTCCTGAAGGTTTGCAATAATAATTTGGCTTCTGGGGCAAAATCTGTCACATTTTCCCTGGGCAGGAACCCCAAATCCAGCTGAATTTCATCCCCCCTGACTAAGAAGCCTGGGCTTTGCTGGAGACTCCAAGCACTAACCCCCCCCCCAACCCCAGGGAACATCCAGGTCCAGGCCACCTTCACCAGGTAGGGTCCTTCTTCTCCTTGCATGGAGCTTTACTCTTCATCGTGTCAGGTAGAAGCCTGGCTGTCCCTCCAAAGCAGCTCAGCTTGGAAAGCTGGAATGGGGTGCGAGGAGTGGACAGAGGACAGTCGCAGGAAGCCAGAAGGACAAAAGGAAAGGAAGAGAAGAGAAGCAGGATGTGAAAAAAGAGCCAGAAGCGCCTCTGTTGAAAGAGACTTTCGTTTATTTGTTTGTCAAACATGTACAAGATAATAAGTATACGTACGAACAGACGCAAGGACAAAGGAAGTAAATACAGAGAAATGGGGACTTTTGCTCTCCTCTGTTCAAAGGAGCCTCCTGCAAATTCAATTTTGATTTTATTTTTCCCCCTCCATAACCAGCTCCTCCTCTCCGCCATTGGAGGCGGAATATTACACAGGCAAGCTTTAAGAATTGCTAACCTTATTTTGCGAAGCTTCTTCTTGCTAACAACCAGGTGATTGAAACAAGTATAAACTGTTCCATCCTCCACCATTCAGTCAGAACTGAAGAAGCTTCTTAGATAAGAAGAGATAGTCCTGTAGAGAAATTCACACACACACACACACACGTAGCACACACAGGGTTGGAAGGGACCTTGGAGGTCTTCTAGTCTAACCCATTGCTCAGGCAGGAAACTCTATCCCATTTTAGATAAATGGTTGCTCAATCACTTCTTAGAAGCCTCCAGGGTTGGAGCATTCACAGCCTCTGGAGTCCAGCTGTTCCACTGGTTAATTGTTCTCCCTGTCAGGAAATTTCTCCCTACTTCGAGGTTGCTTCTCTCCAGGGGTAGGATTCAAAAATTTTAACAACCGGTTCTGTGGGTGTGGCTTAGGTGGTGGGTGTGGCTTGGTGGTCATGTGACTGGGTGGACGTGGCTTGGTAGTCATGTTATTGGCTGGGTGTGGCCAACTCAACATCACTCACATCGAGGCACGCATCTCCTTGCCTGGCTTCTCATGACTGTGGGGATGTTGCAACAGTCGTAAGCGTGAAAAATGGTCATAAGTCACCTTTTTCAGTGCCATTGTAACTTTGAATGGTCCGTCCACACAAGCAAAGTACCAGCAAAGGAGGGGAAAAAACTCCAGAGAAGTTCCTGAGACAGGAAGTCTAGTCCTGCCAAGAATGTAATAAGGGTTAATGGAGAGGCAGTTTCTGTAAGCAACCCCAGAATGTTTCCTTCCTGCCTTCCTTACAGGATTAGCCCAGTAATTTCTTCTAACAACCGGTTCTCCGAACTGCTTAGACTGTTAACAACCGGTTGTAGCAAATAGGTGCAAACTGGTAGAAACCCACCCTTGCTTCTCTCCTTGATTAGTTGCCACCTGTTGCTTCTTGTCTTGACTTCAGGGGCTTTGGAGAATAGATGGACCCTCTCTTCTTTGGGGCAGCCCCTCAAATACTGTAATACTGCTATTATGTCACCCCCTAGCTGTACCCAATTCTTGCAGTCGTTCTTCATATGTTTTAGCTTCCATTCATCCTGGTTGCTCTTCTCCGCACCCGCTCCAGAGTCTCAACATCTGTCATGCCCCTGTTGGAGGCTGACTCTGAGGGAGAGGAGGAACAGCCAACAGGGTAGTAGGAGTGTGGCTCCAGAGGTTGTGGAGGAGGCTGGGGAAGGGCAGAGGCCGGCTGGGCAATCAGAGGAGGACCCAGGTCCATCCCCTCTCCATCCTAGGGCATGCAGAGAGGAGAGGATAAGGGAGAGACTGGTCTACGGGGGGAGGAGAGGGCTTTGATCCTCTTTATGGGCTGCAGGTGTGACAATTGAATAAGAGTTTGGACCTGCGTACTGGCAAACGCTGGAAACAAAGCGTGTAAATATCTCTAGTTTACAGTTCTTCTCTTGCGTTTGGCGTCCTTCCCAGTGTGTGTTATCTGTGGACATCCTCCAGCCCTTATCTTGCCTGGTTTGTGTTGCTTTTTTCCTTCTTCTTGTAACTGTGTAGGAGTTTTCTTGTCTTCCGTCAAAGATATTCGGAGCTTGGAAGCAAAGTGAAGGAATAAAAGGGGCTTCACCTGTTTTCTGTGCCAGCGTTTGTTTTGTATCTCACCCTGGGTCATCATATCTTTTCTATGCTGTGGTGACCAAAACTGGTTGCAATATTCCTGGTGTGACCTTACTAAGGCATTATAAAGCAGTACGAAATACTTAACAGATAACAAATAATCAGAGTTGGGAGGGACCTTGTAGGTCATCTAGTCCAACCCCCTGCCCAAGCAGGAGACCCTACACCATTTCTGACCGATGGCAGTCCAGTCTCTTCTTGAAAGCCTCCAGGCATGAAGCTCCCACAACTTCCAAAGGCAACTTCTGTTCCATGAGTTGATTGTTCTCCCTGTCAGAAAATTCCTCCTTATTTCCAGGTTGAATCCCTCCTTGTTCAGTTTCCATCCATGATTCCTTGTCTGGCCTTCAGGTGCCTTGGAAAACAGCTTGACCCCCTCCTCCTCCTCTCTGTGGCAGCCCCTCAAATATTGGAAGACGGCTCTCCCGTCTCCCCTTCGTGTGATCTCGGTTCTATCCCCGTTAATGCAGCCTAGGATTGCGCTTGGCCTTTTTGAACATTGCTGCAAAAATAAAAAATAAAAAAAATGGAGAAAGTCCAGTTGCCTTTTGAAAAAAAAATCACCTTTGGGGGCAACTATGACTTGGATGACTGAGAATCTCTATAGGCCTTAAGCTTCAGGAGGAAATAAATCCACTTTTTTTCCCCCCCAGAGGAGGTTTATGGAGAACCAGCAGAAATATTTTCCCTTATGGTTTTGGAAGTTCTGCCCTGGGGGTTAATGAATGGAAAGAGCCAGCTGATTCCCCGCAGAGTCCTTTGCCTCTCAGCCCTCCCCAAATTCTCCTGATCCTGCGATGCCAACAGCTTGCAAAGGCCGTGCCCGGAGTATTTAGGAGTCATCTGGCAGCTAATGGGAGTCACCGCTTCTTATTTCTCTCTCTCTCTCTCTGCATCTAAACGGTCAGATTTATTTTTAAAGGCTCATTTCTAATTAATTTTTACGCCGCCAGAAGGAATTGATATTCCGCTCTTGGAGGTTGCCTGGGCAGATACTGGGTGTGGGAAACACCGGTAGGTGGGAGGAGGGGAAATCAAATCGGTGTTTTGACCCGGCGCCGTAAACACGACAAACCCCATGAAGTTGAAGCAATGATTCCTTTATCAGGAGCGCCGGCAGCCCTGGCAAAATTTTTCTCTCTCACCACAGGCTAACAACTCTGTCCAGCAGGGGGATGAATAATTGCCTGCCACACCCATTCATCTCTTGCCTTTTATCCCCAGAGGTAGGGTGGGGCTTCGCTAGCAGCGGTGGCTCTTCCGTCCCAAGGACCGGCCCATAGATTTCCACTGCTCTCCTCTCCTCTGCCTTCTGTGCATCTGTGCGTCAGGCATTGGACCCAGCTAATTCCTCCTCTTCCTCATCAGCCACCTCCAGACCTGGGGGCTGTTGACTCTCTGTTGGAAGACTGACGGATGGCCCAGGCTCTCTCTCTCTCTCTCTCTCTCCCTCTCCCTCTCCCTCTCCCTCTCTCTCCCTCTCCCTCTCCCTCTCTCCCGTCTCTCCCTCTCCCTCTCTCTCTCGCCCCTCTCTCTTTCTCCCGCTCCCTCTCCCTCTCCCTCTCTCTCTCCCTCTCCCTCTCTCTCTCTCTCTCTCTCTCTCTCAGCTCCCAGGTTGCCCTATGCTGAACCTGACTCCTACACCTCCTCCATCTTCTCTGATTTGGCTGCTGGAGGAGCCGGCAGCTGACAAGCCACAACAATTGGCCACAGGTTCATCATATATTTATTTAGGAGATTAACATCTTTCGTCTTTCGTTCTGGAGCTCAAGGCACCAGACACAACGTTCCCATTTTCCCACTACAACTTTCAGATACAGGCTTGATTTTGTCTGTCTGGGGTGAGATTGATTGACCTTCCTGGGTCGCAGAGCAACAGAATGCGGCACAAAGCTCCCCACTGGCGACAGGAAGAGCATCCGGCCATTAAACGCTCTGCTAGCTCCATTCAGTGGCCCAGACTCCAACCCTCAAGGGATGATGATAAGAGTAACAGAATTACAGGATTGGAAGGGACCTTGGAGGTCTTCTAGCTGAACCCCCTCCCCCAAGAGGAGGTGACTTTATATCATTCCGGACAAATGGCTGTCCAATTTCTTCTTAAAAAGCTCCAGCGATGGAGCATCCGCACCTTTGAAGACAAGCCATTCGGTCACAGAACGGAGGCTGACCCCTCTTCTCTGAGGCAGCCCATCAAGTGCTGGAAGACAGCTATCATGTCAGCCCCTTGTCCTTCTCTTCCTTAGACTGGGGAAAGGGAAACACATCCGTGCCAGTCATTTCTGGCTCTAGGGAGCGGTGCTCATCTCCATTACAAACCCAAAGAAGAGCCAGCGCTGTCCGAAGGCGTCTCCATGGTCATGTGGCGTTTAGCCTTCAAAGGTGCATGGAGAGCTGTTACCTTCCCACCAAAGGTCGTCCCTATTTTTCTACTTGCATTTTTACATGCTTTCTTCGAACTGCTAGGTTGGCAGAAGCTGCTGGGACAAGGAACGGGAGCTCACTCCGTTATGCAGCGCTAGGGATTCGAACCGTTTGCATGGCTGACCTTTCTGATTGACAAGCTCAGCGTCTTAGCCGCCACATCCCATATAGAAACGCCATAAAACAGGGCAAAACTCATTTGATCATTCTCTCCCTTTTGCAACAGAAATTATGGCCTCGGTTGTGGATTGTACATTAAGGACTCCCTGTATCGTACAGCGGTGTGTGTGTGTGTGTGCACGCACGCTTATGTTTACATGTACAGAATGTTTTATATCGCATTGTGTCGAATGTGTCACAAAAACAGCAGTGTGCGGCGGCAGCCAAAAAAAGCTAGTGCAATCCTAAATTGCATTATCAGAGGGATTTAATCAAGATCAAGGGAGGTACTAATACCACTCTGTAAAGCCTTAGTAAGGCCACACCTAGAGTCCTGCATCCTGTTGTGGTCACCACACTATAAAAAAGATGTTGAGACTCTAGAAAAAATGCAGAGAAGAGCAACAAAGAGGTTTAGGGGACTGGAGACTAAAACATATGAAAAATGGTTGCAGGAGCTGGGCCTGGCTAAGTCTAGGGAAGAGAAGGACCAGGGGAGACAGGAGAGCAGCCTTCCAATGTTTGAGGGGCTGCCCCAGAGAGGAGGAGGAGGAAGGGGTGAAGATATTTTCCAAGGCACCCCAAGGCCAGACAAGGAACAATGGATGGAAACTGAGCAAGGAGAGATTCAACCTGGAAATAAGGAGGAATTTTCTGGTAGTGAGAACAATCAACCAATGGAACAGAAGTTGCCTTTGGAAGTTGTGGGAGCTTCATCCCTGGAGGCTTTCAAGAAGAGACCGGACTGCCCTCTGTCAGAAATGGTGTAGGGTCTCCTGCTTGGGCAGGTGGGGGGTTAGACTAGATGACCTACAAAGTCCCTTCCAACTCTGGTATTCTATATTCAGTGGAACAGCTTGCCACCAGAAGTTTTGGGAGCTTCATCACTTGAGACTTTCAAGAAGAGACTGGACTGCCGTCTGTCAGAAATGGTGTAGACTCTCCGGCTTGGGCAGGGGGTTGGACTAGATGACCTATAAGGCCCCTTTCCACTCTGTTCATCCGTAAAAGA
This sequence comes from Pseudonaja textilis, assembly GCF_049901715.1. NCBI lineage: Eukaryota > Metazoa > Chordata > Lepidosauria > Squamata > Elapidae > Pseudonaja > Pseudonaja textilis. The sequence continues at coordinate 255,457,362 of NC_141991.1, forward strand.
ATTGTGACCTTTGTATAAAAGATCTTTAGTTGCCTCGATCCCCTTTTGGCGAGCTGAGTTGTGATGTTTCCCCCCTCAGATTGGTGCCCTGCTGTTTCTGAATTTCCGAATTTCCAGCAGCGGTTGTTGTGTCTCCATTAAAAGAACCCCAGAATGTTTATTTCCATATATATAACTCTCTGACCCTACAGATATCATGAGCCTGGAAGACATGCCGTTTCTCTTGAAGCTGGGAAATTATTTTTCCCTGGCACTTTTGAAGAAAAACACAAATACAGTTGTTTTCACACCACCGGTGTTTCATTTTTAAATTAGCTGCCTTAAAAAAAAGAAGAAGAAAGAAAGAAAGAAACCAGAAAAAAAAAATCCAAATAAAATAAATCTCCCTGTTACAGGGTGAGGAATGAGGGGAAAAAATAAGAGAACTCGTCCGAATGGGTTATTCTCATCAATCTTGTGTAATTCGAGTGAGGTGGGGAGTGGGCTGTCACGGAGCCCCTCCTCTTCAATCATGCCAGTTATTTGTTTCAGAGGAGACGAGGAAAGGAAGGCATTGGAAGTCTGCAAAGGACACACGCTACTTCAGAAGGCTGGAATTAAAATTCAAAGCATCTCGACAGCTTAGACGAGCATGGGTTTTTTTAAAAAAAAACTGGGGTGTGTGGGGAAATTGGGGCAAATCCTTGGTGTGGGGGGGGAAACAGAGTGATCTGTCATGGGTTGTTGTGAGTTCGAGATCTGGCTTTGGGGAACTTGTGTAAAAGAATAGATTCTGGCTTTAAAAAAAAAAGGGGTGGTGGTGGTGTTATTTGAGACAGGATGAGGGGTTATTAGGGCAGACCCCCTAATTAAACTCAGGATCCCTGGGTGACAGAAATGTATTTCTTTCTTTTATTTATAAAATGTATAGGCCACCCATCAAAGAGGCAAGAAGGCAACAATAGTCTTCCCCCAGGGAACAAATGCAAAGGTGTGGAAGACCATAAAATGAGAGCAAACCTCTACAAGCACTGAAGACGTTACCTAGTTGGGTCATGAAACGTCTGCAAGAAAACAACCAAGCTCAGAGAGCATCAAGGATCCCACAGTCCTCCTCCTTGTCCTCCCCCCCCTCCTCCTCCTCCTCTTCCTCCTCTCCACAAACCTCCCTCCATTCTAGCACTGAAGACGTTACCTAGTTGGGTCATGAAACATCTGCAAAAAAACCACCAAGCTCAGAGAACATCAAGGACCCCACAGTCTCCTCCTCCTCCTCTTCCCTTTCTTCTTCTTCTTCTTCTTCTTCTTCTTCTTCTTCTTCTTCTTCTTCTTCTTCTTCTTCTTCTTCTTCATCTTCATCTTCATCTTCATCTTCTTCCTCCTCCTCCCTCCTCCTTCACCACTACTACTACTACTACTACTTCTTCTTCTTCTTCTTCTTCTTCTTCTTCTTCTTCTTCTTCTTCTTCTTCTTCTTCTTCTTCTTCTTCTTCTTCTTCTTCTTCTTCTTCTTCCTCTTCCTCTTCTTCCTCCTCCTCGCTCCTCCTTCACCACTTCTTCTTCTTCTTCTTCTTCTTCTTCTTCTTCTTCTTCTTCTTCTTCTTCTTCTTCTTCTTCTTCTTCTTCTTCTTCTTCTTCTCCTCCTCCTCCTCCTCCTCCTCCTCCTCCTCCTTTTCCTTCTCCTTCTTCGCCTCCTCCTTCTTCTCCTTCTCCTTCTCCTCTTTCTCTTTCCCCTCACTCTTCCACTCTATAAACTCTTCCTTGTGGCAACCTGTCAAATATCGGAAACTTGCTATCATGTCACATCTAGTTCTTCTTTTCATCAGACTAGACCTACCCAATTCCTGCAATCGTTCTTCATACGTTTTATCTTCCAGTCCCCTGATCCTCTTGGTTGCTCTTCTCTGCACTCTTTCTAGAAAGAGTCTCAACTTCTAGTTTACATCATGGTGACCAAAACTGGATGCAGTCTCATCAAGGCCTTATAAAGTGGCAGTAACACTTCGCGTAATCTTGGAAATTTCTCCTTAGTTCCAGGTTGATTGGTTCTCATCCATTGCTTCTTGTCCTGACCTTTGGTACTTTTGACCCCCTCTTCTTTGAAGAGAAGGCTACACATAGAATCACAGGGCTGAAAGGGACCTCGAAGGGACCTTGAAGGTGTTGTAGTCTGTTGAGGTAATTCCCCGTTAGGAGAATGAGTGCACACAGGGAGACGTAGTGAGAGTGGTGAGGAATAACACACAACCAGCACACAGATACACCCTACAGTAAATGTAGGTTTTTACTTCCGATAAACGTTAAAGCAAAGTCCAACAAGCAGTCCAAGTTATACATGGTTAAAGCAGTCAGTTTTTTCAGTCCAGGGATAATCCAAATAACAAAGTCCAGTATCCTAAACAGTTCAGTAACAGACTTTCAGCAATCCAAGAAGAATGACGATCAGCAACAGTTAATAGGGAAAAATGCAGGAACCAAAAACAGCGAACATCAGAACATCCACCAACTAGCAACAACAGGACTAACCACCCAGGTTTCTGACTCCATCTTATGGCCGTTTGAGGAACCACACCCTATTACAATTTTAGCATTCCCTTAAAGAGACAGTATTAAATTGTCTATCCTGGTTTATATATTTCCAACCCAACTATTAGGTGACTATCAATTCCTAACATAGTCCAACCCCCTAGCCAAGCAGAAGACCTTCTACCATCCCAGGCAAATGGTTGTCCAATCTCTTCTTAAAAACCCCCAGGGTTGGAGCACCTACAACTTCTAGAAGCAAACTATTCCACTAATTGTTTATGTAACATTCACACATTCAGGTAACCCTCACCTCTGGCTGCCAATCACGGTCACAAGTCATGACAATCGTAAATCAAGTTTTCCGCAAGATGACCTGATTTGATGACCTTTTTTTTGCAGTTGTCATTAAGTGAATGTGGCAGGCATTAAGCAAACCAACAGTTCACTATGGTCTGGTTTTGTCCAAAATGGGACGTAAATGCTTGTTTTTCAGCAAGACCATTTTAAAAGGCAGCCATGAGACTGGGGGTCATTGCAAACATCTATGAATTTAGACGAGATGTTAAGCACCCAGCATGCAAGTCAGGTGTCTACTAAGTTGGAATTTGTCATTGGAATTTTGAACCAGGTTGTAAGTATCCCAGGGTAAGTACCCCATTGTAACTTTGAGCAGTCACTAACTGACCGGTTGTAATTCAAGGATTACATATAAATACAAGCGTTATGGACAGATACAAACATTGAATAGGTACATGTTGTGGCTCCGGGCTTGGATTCAGCTCTTGTGACTGATATAAGTTCAAGTGAGGAGGACATGGCAGAAAAATATGAGCCGGCATGGCTCAGTGATTGGACTGGTAACCAGGATGAGGAGATGGACGTGACAAAGGACGACAGACCTGATGTATTAGAATTGTCAGGACCTTTGACCTCCTCTGGTTCCTTATCTGATCAACAGCCAGGAATGGCTGACAGGGAAGTTTTGAGAGAGTCTTCTAGTGGAGATGAGAACTTGGAAAATTTGTGGTTAAATGTAAGGAACAGAAGACGGTTGAGAAGGCAAACTCAGCTGGAACGAAGGAGGAGGACGAGTCAGTAAATTAGCACGTTGCCTCAATGAGTATAAAAGGACACAACTGGGCTGGTACAATTTGCCAGGGACAAAGTGACTTATTGAGTGAGGACGTTAGAGCAAGAAGCTCTGAGACTGGAGACAGACTGGTTTGCTGGACAGAGTAAAGATTTATGCTGTGGATTGAGATTTCTGCCAGCCGTTATCTTGTAAGACTTCTTTCTGTTTGATTTAATTTTGAAACGGCTGCTTTCTGTTTTGTTCGTTTGAATTTTGAAGGGGAGTCATAACAGGTACACACTGCTGTAAGTCTACTCAAAGTTGTTTTGAACGTTGAGATTGTTAATAAATTTGATAATCAGAAAAAAATCCAACAGGGGTCAAGAGAAGGAGAGAAAAAATGTTGGCTTGACTCAGTAATTTCATGGACACTTCCATGTATTTTTCTTCATAAGTGCAGGGAAATGGTTTGCATCCACTCGTGTGATTTTTTTTTTTTTTAAAAATGAAATATTCAGCGTCGGCATTCCACTCTTCAGATACTAATTAAGACAGCCTCGGCTTAGGTTAAAAGCCCAAATGAAGTCAGCCATGCCTTGCCACCTGCTGAGGTAGCTTCAAAAGGAGGCTTCCCAGCTAAAAAGGGGAATGAGTGTTAGTTCTTTCAGCACCGTGGAGAGCTCACCCAAATGAGAGAGGTTGTTTTGATGAGTTTCTCTCATGCTTGAAGGCTACATTAGCGGTTGAGTAGCAGAGAGTCACAAAGTAATAGCTTAGAGCGGGGGTGTCAAACTGGGGGCCTGTGGACTGGATGCATCACACGCAGACCGTGCCCATCCCAGCTTTGCCAAAGGAAAAATGTCACAATATTGTTGTGGATTGATAGCAACCAGTGCAGACAGCAGCAGAATTGGACAGTGAGGAAGAACAGGAACCAGTCAGGGAGTCTGGAGAGGACTCAGACAAGGGTCCTGCATCTGATGCAGAGATGGGGCCAGGACCACCTGGGAGTGGGGTGCTGCCTCTGGAGCCTCCGGAGTCTGGCAGCAGTGAGGAAGAGGAACAAGGGGAGCCTGTTCCCAGTGCACCTGTGCGCAGAGCTGCTAGAAGGCGAGAGCAGCTGAAACAAAAGGGGCGTCTCGGGAGTGAGGCTGGGAGGAGATTGCCCCTCCCATAAGGGATAAAGGACAAGCTAAGATGATGAAACCTTTGCAGGAAGCAAAGTCGTTCGATCGGTTCAGATTCATTCTTGAAACTCATTGTACTTTGGTTGATTTCTTTTCTAATTCATTCGATACTTTTGTTATTGGCAGCACTTCACAGAACTGAAAGGTGGGTGCTTATCTTGGGGGACTATTTGAGATTAATTCCAGCTGGGAATGAAAAGTTTATCAGCATTACAATAAACTAAGTTTTTAAAATAAGGGTGTGAGTAATTACGGTTAGGCAGCCTGCGTCAGAACAAATATGTCACGTGACGGCAATGTGACTCAGTGAGCTTGACACCCATGGCCTAGAGCTAGGGTATTCAAACCTGGCGACGTGGACTTCAACTCCCAGCATTCCCTACTCAGTTCGGCTAAATTCTGGAGCTGAAGTCCACAAGTCTTACATTTGGCAAGGTTGGAAAACTCTGGTCTACAGTCTAGCTTTCTAAGGCTCCAAGAGGCAACTGGACTTTCTGGTTTTTCCCTGAAGACATTTCACTTCACCGCAGCACATGGCTGGCTCATATTTAAGTGACTGTCCACTAGGACTCAAAGATCCCTCTCACCACTATTGAGCAAGGTACCACATATACTGCATGTCAAGCAGTATTTCTTTCTTTCTTTCTTTCTTTCTTTCTTTCTTTCTTTCTTTCTTTCTTTCTTTCTTTCTTTCTTTCTTTCTTTCTTTCTTTTTTCTTTCTTTCCTTCCTTCCTTCCTTCCTTCCCTTCCTTCCTTCCTTCCTTCCTTCCTTCCTTCCTTCTTTCTTTCTTTCTTTCTTTCTTTCTTTCTCTTTGCTGGTTAAAGGGGGAAGGGTTTTGGGTTTGCCACATTCCTAAGGAGGGAGGAGTGGAGATAGAGTTGTTTAGGCTAGGTGGTTCTTCTTCCCGTGGGAACGAAAGCTGACCCTGCTGAGACCTGGAGGTGGAGATCGATGACATCAGGCAACGTTGATGTCGTTCTATTGGAGAATGTGACTTTTTGGGGGCGGTTTCTAACTTTCAACATTATGTGGTGGTAATTCTGGGTTGTGTCAGATCCGGAATTACAACAGACTTTGCCAATTTGATGCTTTCCTAAATAACAGGGATTATTAGGGAAGATGGGCTTCGCTCTTTTCTTTTTTAAATGGATTTCATCACTTGGAAACCTGACGCTGTCCCTGTGCATTTGGTTTTTCTTGCCTAAATGGAAAACCTTACTTGTTTCATCCTTGAATTTCATTTTTGTGAGACAGAGCCCAAATGTTCAAGTCTGTCGAGATCCTTCTATATCTTGAGCCTATCTTCTAGAGCAGGGGTCCCCAACTACCGGTCCGGGGACCGGTACCGGTCCGTGGAACAATTTCTACCGGGCTGCCGGTTTGCTGGGTGCCGCCATCTTGTTTTGATGAAAAAGTGCTTCCGGTGAGCTTTTCCGGTAGAAAGCGGCGTTTGGGTGCTGAAAGAATCCTCGCGCCTTAGTTTCATCGGGGGTGGCTTGAACAAAACTAAGGCGCGAGGATTCTTTCAGCACGCATGGCAAGGCGAGCCGAGCGACCGTCTCCGAAGCCGTCGTGAAGCCCATCAACACAGGTACAAAGGAGGAGTTGAAGGTGGCGGGAGAAGCGGGGACAGCTGGCTGGCTGGTCGCTCGGCTCGCCTTGCCATGCGACATGCTGATGCCAGGATGATTTTGTGGCCGCGGATGATTTTTGTGATGCCGGTACTGGGCGCGGCACAAAAAAGGTTAGAGACCGCTGTTCCAGAGTGTTGGCTATTCCTGCCATCTTGGTGTCGTCTGCAAATTTGATGAGTTCCCCATCTATCCCCTCCTCCAAATCATTGATGAAGATGTTGAAGGATACTGCTTGGAATGTTTCCCAAAATGGACTGATTGATGGAAGTCCTGGGATTCCATGGTTAATAGCCTGATGGTGGTGGGACTCACTCGCGAGACCATCTGGTAGACAGGTGGGTTTCCTTCTACAGTTGGTTGGCTACTGTGAGGACAGGCAGTTGGATTAGATCCAGGAGGATGCACTTATGTTCTTGCAACTTTGACATTTTTGGCTAGTTTTAAGCTAGGAAGAATGTAGGAAAGTGCAACAAAAATGCTTGGGATTGTCTAGTAGTCTTTATGAGGAGAAGGACCAGGAAGTGACATGATAGCAGTGTTTCAATCTCTCAGGGGCTGCCCCAAAGAAGAGGGAGTCAAGCTATTCTCCAAAGCCCCTGAGGGCAGGACAAGAAGCAATGGGTGGAAATTCATCAAGGAGAGAAGCAACCTGGAACTGAGGAGAAACTTTTTATCAGTGAGAATAATTAATCAGTGGAATAATTTTCTTCCAGAGGTTGTGGATGCTTCAATACTGGAAGTTTTTAAGAAGAGACTGGACAGCCAGTTGCCTGAAGTGGTATAGAGCGTGATGGCGAACCTATGGCATGCGTGCTCTTCTGGTTTTCGGTGCGCACATGTGCATGCTGCCAGCTGGTCTTTGCATGTGCTGGAGTTCTGGAAACCCCAAGACCAGCTGGCCAGTGTGCACATGTGTACCAGCCAGCTGGTTTTCAGTTTCTGGCGCTCCAGCGCATGCGCTTGAATTCCAGTTTGGGCACTCGGTGCCCAAAAGGTTCACCATCACTGGTATGGGTCTCATACTTGAGCAGGGGGTTGGACTAGAAGACCTCCAAGGTCCCTTCCAAATGTATTGTTCTGACCAAGGCTTTCTGAGACCATAATTACCCCCACGCTTATTTAAAATAAGTCTTGGTTTTATTTTAACACTCAGACTTATGTTCATTCCCAGCCTGTAATGAGTCCCAAACAGTCCCTCAAGATAAGCACCCACCTTTCTCTCCTTTGAATTGCTGCCAACATCTGAAGTGCCAAATGAATTATAAAAAACCAGCTGAAGTACAAAGTCCACACAGAGCTTCAAGGATTAATCCAAACAGAATGAATGACTTTGCTTCCTGCAAAGGTTTTGTCATCTTGGCCTGACTTTTATCTCTTATGGGAGGGACAGTCACCTCCCAGCCTTACTGCCGAGTCGCCTCTTTTGTCTCAGCTGCTCTCACCTTCTAGCAGCTCTGTGCAAACGCGCACTGGGAACAGGCTCCCCTTGTTCCTCTTCCTCGCTGCTGCCAGACTCCGGAGGCTCCAGAGGCAGCACCCCACTCCCAAATGGTCCTGGCCCCATCTCCACATCGGATGCAGGACCCTTGTCTGAGTCCTCTCCAGTCTCCCTGACTGGTCCCCGTTCTTCCCCATTGTCCGATTCTGCTGCCGTCTGCACCGGCTGCTGGCAAACCACAATGTGTATGATTCTATCTGTCTGTGTTCTAGTTTGGAAAATAGGAATAGGTAGAATATCCGAATTCAACACTGCACTCAAAACCCATCTCCGTTTCCTTAGTGGAACGGGCGTATTAAAACAGAAGACATCCCATCTTCCAGAATCAGAAACAATATTATTGATAGATTGGGCAACTTCCTTTTTTTTTTTTCATTCCTTGTTGCATATTTGAGTTTTTTTTTTTTTTAAATAACCTGTTGCACACAATTTCCTCGGTGGAACCTATGCAAGGTTTGCGTGAATCGCAATCTTGATGTACTTCCTTGTCTCTTTCCCGGAGTCCGAGAAGAGCGATGTAGACTTGTATGAGTGTGTAAATCCAGATCGCAATAATTACCCAGCAAACCAGTTGTAATGAACCTCATCATCTATTGCTCCACGCACAGTTAGCACTAATTTAATAGGGACACTCTACTCTAGGCTGGGTTGGAGATGCATCTGGAGCGGTAAATGAAACTCCCCATAAGTCAAGCGGTATTAAACTTTATGGCCGCTGTATTTAAAAATGAGTCACTTTCCCCTATCAATCAGCCAGAGTGGAATTGTAAATATCAAAGCAGGATCCATATTGCTTAATTAAACAGCGGCTAATGAGCAGCGTGGTTGTTCGGCTGTGATTTAGGACAAGGATTATGCAAATCGGGGACAGTGGAGAACATCTCCGAAAAGGTGGTGGAACATGGAGTTGATGAAGAGTATCGTGGATTTGTAGCTAACTGAGTAGAATTGCAAAAACTTAACGGGGCCAGGAAAGAGCCGGAATGGGTTGGAATGATGTCTGGATTGGGAGGCTCTGTGACTCAGTTTCCTTTTGGAATTAGTTCATCATGGGGCAAGGCCAACTCTGAACATAACTGCGGCACAAGTACACCGCCTGACAATGTATCTGATCTTATTTTATTATTTTATTCTATTTTAATTTGATTTTTTTATTTATTTAGCAGGTAGTCCAAGAATTAGGACCCCTTCCCTTTTAGCACTGGTGATGTTACCTAGTAGGGTCATGAAATGTCTTCTTCTTCTTCTTCTTCTTCTTCTTCTTCTTCTTCTTCTTCTTCTTCTTCTTCTTCTTCTTCTTCTTCTTCCTCTTCCTCTTCCTCTTCTTCTTCCTCTTCCTCTTCTCCTCCTCCTCCTCCTCTTCTTCTTCCTCCTCCTCCTCCTCCTTCCTCCCTCCTCCTCCTTCTTCTCTTCCTCTTCCTCTTCCCTCTTCCTCTCCCCTTCCCCCTCTTCCTTCTCCTCCTCCTCCTCCTCCTCCTCCTCCTCTTCCTCCTCCTCCTCTTTGCAACCACTACTCCTTTCTGATGATGTTACCTAGTTGGGTCATGAAATGTTTGCAACAAAACAACCAAGCTGAAAGAGCAACAAGGACCCCATAGTTGTTGTTGTCATCCTCCTCCTCCTCCTCCTCTTCCTCTTCTTCTTCCCCCTCCTCCCACCTTCCTCTCTGCAACCATTACTCCCATCTAGTACTGATGCTATTACCTAGTTGGGTCATGAAACATTTGCAACCAAGCAACCAATCTCCGAGAGCATCAAGGACCCCACAGTTCAACCCTGAGCTTTTGTTCTATTAGATTCCCTAAAAGGTGGAGTGTTTGGCCTAAAATTACAGTAGACAGTTAGGAAAAAATGCTCAGGCCCCTTTTTTTGCACACAGCAGTTGCTAATTTACACAGGTAGGCCAGGCACTGAAAGTGTCCTATGCAGACATTGTACAGAGAAAAGAAAAACTTCTGCGTGGTTTAGTCCAAATGTCTGAACTTAACCAGCTATTAAATGCAAAGCAAAAAGATATTCAAAGATATAGTAAGAGGCGGCGTATTCTTTACTCCTGCTGGGGCGAAACGAATCTCTTAAGTGAAAATTAGAAATCTTCCAACTATTGCCAGCCCCGCAGGTGAGAGGTGGATTTGGAAATTATTCTTATTGCACGGTCCTTCTTTTGACCGAGTAGTAACTTTCTCACCAATTAAATGCTCTGAGCATCCCAGTGGGGTTTTTCCCCCTCTTCTATTTCATATCTTGACGGTAATCCAGGGAGGGAGACTTGTGGCCTTACAGCCTGGCGGCCCTACCTACATATTAAAAGCACGAGGCATTAGGATAGATGCCGCAAAATAAAATAAAATATAAGGGCTGCGGCGATGAAATAGGAAAAAAAACAACCGATTTTCTGGTAACCTTTTTTAAAAAAAAATTAATATTTTTTTAAATCAAAAGTTTTATTGAGCAAATTGTTAAAAACATTGGATGTGGTATGATTGTCCTGACAATCCTGTTTGTCACATATATTATGGCGTATAATACATGTTACATATATTTATACAATATTTTCTATTTTTAATCATCTGTTCTGCCAAGCCTACTTTCTTTTGATTCTAGATCCTTCCTTTTTCCCGCACCATTGATAGAATTTATCCCATACTTTATAGTACTCTGTCTCATTTTTCTCGTTCATTTCCAAAGTAAATTTATCCATCTCTTTTGTTATTACTTCATTTTCATCGGCAATTTCTTTATCTTTCCACTTTTGAACAAAGGCTAACCTTGCTGCTATGGTCACGTGTATTATTAAATAAATCTCCTCTTTATTATATTTTTCTGTTATGATTCCGAGTAAGAAAAATTCTGGTTTATATTCCACTTTATGACCTATCAACTCCTCAAGCCACCTCTGAATTCTATGCCAAAACTCTTGGGTTTTTCTACATTTCCGCCACGTGTGGTAATATGATCTGTATTCTTGGGTTCATTTCCAACAGTTGGGTGTTATATTTTGATACATTTTGGGCAATTTTGCTGGAGGAAGATGCCACCTATAAAACATTTTATATAGGTTTTCCTTATATGATGTGGCCAATGTGATTTTTTGATTTCTCTCCCATAAAGTTTGCCATTTATCCAAATTAATACCATGCCCGAAACTTTTAGCCCACACCAACATTGTTTTTTTTTTTTAACCTGCTTCTCCTCCAGTTTATAATCCAATAACAATCTGTAATTTTTTCTTATCAGTTTATCCTCTGATCCAAGTAGTATTTCATCTAGTGTCATGAGCTGGTAACTTTGAAGGGGTTGATGCATCCTTGGCGCAGAATTGTGGGACCTGCATTCTCACACTAGTAATACTATTCCTAAATTTGCAGATGTTACAACAATGGTGGGACTCATCTCCAGGAAGGATGAGTCTGCCTACCGAGATGAGGTGGACCAGTTGCTTTCGTGGTGTGGAGACAATAACTTGGTCCTCAACACCAAGAAGACCAAGGAGCTTATAGTGGACTATAGAAGGAAGAGATCAGACCTCCAGCCCATGGATAACATGGAGACTGAGGGGAACCAGTGGCCAGTTTTAAGTTTCTGGCTATTACCCTAAAAGAGGACCTGACCTGGGAGGCTCACATTGCAGCCCTGGTCAAAAGGGCCCAGCAGAGATTAAACTACCTGAGGCTTCTCAGAAAACAACAACTGAATGGAAAATTGCTGGAGAACTTATACCGCTGCACCATAGAGAGTATCTTAACTTACTGCACCTCTGCAGGGTTTGCCAATTGCATGGTGGCAGATAGGAAAGCACTCCAGAGGGTTAATGTCATTACCCAGAAGATTATGGGTTGCCCTCTCCCCTCTTTGGAAGAGCCTTATAGCTCCCACTGCCTTAAGAAAGTTCAAAACATTCTCAAAGATCCATCTCATCCTGGGCACCCTTTTTTTTGAACTATTACCATCTGGCAGACGGTACAGAATAATAAAAACAAGGACAAATAGGCTGAAAAACAGCTTCTATCCCAGGACAGGAGCTCTTTTGAATTCTATTGTATAGTGAAATATTAATGCAATATCAGGGGTTTTCAATTCAATGTATAGAATGTGAAGGATGTGTGTTTGTGTTTTATTTTCATAGTCATAACATACACTGAAGATGGTGTTTGATTTCATTGTATGAGGTGCAAGGACAATAAACTAAACTAAACTAAACTAATCTGGAAGGGACCTTGGAGGTCTTCTAGTCCAACCCCTGCCCAAGGCCGGAGTCGTTATACCACCCTGGACAAATGGAAGCAGGCTCTCCACGGATTCGCTTAACAACGCTGGTCAGAAAGATAAAACTGGGTGCAAATTATCGCCTTGCTTAGCAACAAGCAACCCGATTCTAATTGTGGTCATAAGTTGAGCATCACCTGTAGAATTACTTCAGCTTGGAAGGAGCGTCAGTCAAACCTGCCTTCCTCCTTTTTCAAGAAGATTGATGCAAATGGATTCTCAGTTAATCAGATTTCATTTGAGGTGCCCAGGCTGATTGCTTGGCAGATATATTGCGATATCAGTGACAACCAGGGGCTGCCACAAAGAAGAGGGGATCAAGCTTGTTCCAACCAACACGGGTTGTTTTCAAGAAGAGACTGGGCCACCATTTTGTTCTGACTCAAACTCTTTTCCAGTAAAACAAACACGAACCAAAGGGAACAGAAACCTTTTAATGATTCTTATGAATCCCCGGTTAAAAGGCTGCAGCAAACTAATTAACTTCGATAGGCACAAGCCTCGCCAAAATTGTGTGAGGCTGCCAAGAATAACAGATAAGAAACATTTTACAACACAAGAGTCTTCAAGTACCAACTTAAGATACTGCAACGTCCGCGAGGCTGAGTTTCAAAACGTCTTTGCTTCCTGCAAAGGACGTCCGATTCACAGCTGGCTTTTATCTTCTCGAAGGAGGGGCCATTACCTTGCAGCCTTACTCCTGAGTCGCCCATGCTGTTGCAGCTGCTCTTTCCTGTGAGCCATCCTGGCACAGGTCCCTTGGGAACCTTCTCATCGCTGCTGCCGGCCCCCACAATCTCTGAAGGAAGCAGTCCACTCCCTAACGCTCCTGGCCCCTGCTCTGAGCCCTCGCTTTCCTCAGCCATCTGCACCTGCTGCCGGCGAACCACAACACATTTGTCTGAAATGGTTTAGAGTCTCCTGCCTGAGCAGGGGCTGGACTAGAAGACCTCCAAGGTCCCTTCCAACTATACAGAATTCTATAATTCTGTAATTCTATTCTCCCAAGCAATGGATGGAGATCAATCAAAGAGACCCCGGAACCAAGGAGAAATTTCCCGATATTAACCAGGGGAACAACTTGCCTCTAGAAGTTGGGGTGCTTCATTGCTGGAGGTTTTTTAAGAAGAGACTAGACAGCCATTTGATCAGAATGGTATACGTTTCATGCTTGAGAAGGGGTTGGACTAGAAGACCTCCAAGGTCCCTGCCAACTCTGTTATTCAAGAGAGAAGCAACCTAGAATTAAGGTGAAATTTCCCGACAGTCAGAATAATTAACCAGGGGAACAACCTGCCTCCAGAAGTTTTGGGTGCTCCATCACTGGAGGTCTTCAAGAAGAGAATTTTTTTCTGGAATGGCATAGGTTTCTTGCTTGAAAAGAGGGTTGGACTAGAAGACCTCCTTGGGTCCCTTCCAATTCTGTTAATTAATCATTTTTCCAGGATGGTATAAGATCTCCTGCACGGAGCCAGGGTAGGACTAGAAGACCTCCAAGGTCCCTTCTAGCCTTAGGATTCCATGTTCTATGTTCATTCCAGAGTCAAAGGTTCCCCATCAGTTGCTCTTCTGGATTTGTGCAAAGATGTTGTATAAGTCCTTTCCCGCTCCAAACTGCAGTCTGCAACCCAGCGCGACCAGGGGTGGCATTCACAAACCCCAGCAACCGGTTCACTGCCCAGTTGCTGGATGGGCGTGGTCATGGTGGGTGTGGCCTACTGAAACTTCCGGGAGGGCTGTTTTTCACCTTCCCCAGAGTCCGGAGGCTTCCCTCGGGACTCTGGGATGGTGAAAATGGCCTCCCCCGGGCTCTGAAGGCCCACCAGAAGCCAGAAACAGGCCCGTTTCCAGACTTCAGGTATTTATTATTACCTGTATTGTCAGAGTACAACCTGTGTACAGTGAGATCAGTTGAGGCTCCCTTCGTGCACCGCCCCCCAAAAACACAACTCACAGTGAGGACAGAAGTCCCTAACCCATTCTCAACCTTATTATACTATGTGACCTTGTTGCACAATACGCCGGCCCTGCCAGTCTATCCTACTATGTAGACATGAAGTTATTTTCTGTTGAGGAGTCTGACAGCCACGGTTAGAAACTGTTCTTCAGCCTGTTTCTACCACTGGCTATGCTTCTCTATCTCCTTCCTGATGGCAGGAGCGTGAAGAAGGGCTGACCGGGATGTGAGTTGTCCCTGAGGATTTTCCTCACTCTTCTAAGGCAGCGAGCCCTAGCGAGGTCATCTAGCAGTATCAGGGAACAGCCCACGATGTTTTGTGCTGTGCTCACCACCCTCTGTAGTGTCTTTCTATCCACGGCTGTCAACCCAGCATACCACCCCATCATGCAATATGTGAGGCAGAGGTGGTATTCAGCAGGTTTTGACTGGTTCTGGAGAACTGGTAGTGGACATTTTGAGTAGTTTGGAGAACCGGCCAATCCCACTTTTCTACTGGCCCTGCCAACCCCATCTCTTCTTCGCCTCTTGTTGAGTCCCAGCTGGTCGGCTGGGTCTCCTTTGGTTGCCCTGCACAGGAGAATGGGTCTGGAAAGCAGGTTAGTGGGGTGGGGAGGGAAGCGGGATTGTGCAGTATATCCTTCCCCTGCCACACCCACCAAGCCACGCCCACAGAACCGGTAGTAAACAAATTTGAATCCCACCACGGATGTGAGGATGCTTTTTATTGTGGACCGGTAAAAGGAAGGCCCGTTGTCCTCCTCCCAGAGCCTCCATGCCCTTACCTGCATCCAAAATGGGCCACGTGGAGACTCCTGGGAGGGGAGGGGCAAGGTGGGCGGGGCCAGTCAGTCGTGTTAGGAATATGAGTCACCTAACAGGTATTGGGGTTAGAAATATATAAACCAGGATAGACATTTTAAAACTGTATCTTTAAGAAAATGCAAAACTGTAGTTGGGTGTGGTTTCTCAAAGGGCCATAAGATGGAGCCAGAAACCTGGGTTGTCTTAGTCTTAGTCTCAGAAGAGAGTGTGTCTAAGTGTATCTCTGTTTCCTTCTGTTGGAAAGTATTGCCGTTCCTCCATTTCTTCGAATTGACTGATATTTTCTGATTTAATGTAAGTCTGTTACTGAACTGTTTTTTGACACTGGACTTTGATATTTGGATTATCCCTGGATTGAAAAACTGACTGATTTAACTTGTGAATGACTTTGGATTGCTTATTTTGGACTTTGCTTAACGTTTCTGGAAGTAAAAACCTACATTTACTGTACAGTGTATCTGTGTGCTGTGTGTGTATTATTCAAACACTCCTCTCACATACGTCTCCCTGTATGCGCTCATTCTCCTAACGGGGAATTGCCTCAACAAGTCGGTTTGGCGCGACCAGATGCGAATGGAACCTCCAGTTTGCCTGAACCGATCCGAACTGGCTGAATCCCACCTCTGAGCGTGATTTTTCCAGACTGCGCTGGGAATAGTTGTGGTGACGCTCGCCCTTCTTCCCACCTGTGCTCTGTGAGAGAATAAAAGAGGTTTTTCGGAGTGAATCCCCCATCCCCTGGGGGTCAGGTTGGCCTTTCCCCAGAAATATCTGTTTTTCTAGCTGTAATTTCCTCCCTCTGCGAAGGATTCCCGGCTTTCTTTGAAGTCGGGCATTCATTTCTCTGAGTAAACAGCGTCTCTGAGTTAAAGCATTTTTCTTTTGCTTTGGGGAGACCAAAGGTCTGGAGTGTCGATATTAAATTTAACTCCCATGATCTATCCCCTGTGATCAGCCCTTCTGACAAGGCCGAGGAGCGATTGCTGTGGCTTTAGAGCAGGCTGGAGACAGGAGGTCCCTGTGCAATGAGGATCAAAACCAGACGGGGGTGAGATAAATAATCCAGCTTTCCTTCGTCCAAAAGACACTGCAAATATCCCCAAAACACGCTTGGCATTGGGGCCTCTGTATCTTCCTTCTCTTTTCCTTTACTCTTTTGCTGTTGGTGAAAGTTTAAAATAAAAAAGGGTGGGCATTTGAGCTGAATGGGACTGAAGCTTTTACAGAATGATAGACTTGGAAGGGGGACCTCAGAGGTCTTCTAGACAAGCCCCCAGCTCAAGCAGGAGCCCCATTTCAGACAGACAGTTTTCCGTTCTCTGAATGTATATGCCTAATCCTACATAGCTTTTTCTCTGGTAATATTGCACTATTAACTAGAGCATACAAAACATTTGCTGGACCAAGACTCGAATACAGCTCATCAGTCTGGAACCCACATTCCGTATCTGATATTAACACAGTTGAGAAAGTCCAGAAATATTTCACAAGAAGAGTTCTCCACTCCTCTACTCATTGCAGAATATCTTATGCCACCAGACTTGAAATTCTAGACCTAGAAAACCTTGAATAACACCATCTTCGGTCTGATCTAAGTATAGTATATAAAATCATACATTGCAATGTCCTACCTGTCAACGAATACTTCAGCTTCAACCATAACAACACAGGAGCACACAATAGATACAAACTCAAGGTTAACCACACCAAACTTGATTGCAGGAAATATGACTTCAGCAACAGAGTGGTCAATGTCTGGAATCCTCTACCTGACTCTGTGGTTTCTTCCCCAAACCCCCAAACCCTTTAACCTTAGACTGTCTACTATTGGCCTCACCCCCTTCCTAAGAGGTCTGTAAGGAGTGTGCATAAGCTCACCGATGTGCCTACTGTCCCTGTCCTATTGTTTCTTTTTATTTTTCTTACATGTATCCATTTCATGTATTCATAACTATGTACATACTTATGCCTGTTATCTTATTAGCGATCGACAAATCAAATCAAATAAATAAAAAGGTGACTCAAAAATGGCGCTTGCGACATTCAGAGAACCCCCCCAAAAACAATGGGGTTCTTTTTGGAGAATATTTCGCTCTGTTTTAGATACCGGGTTTAAGCGTGGCTTTATTTATGTATTCCTGGGGCAAAAAGAAATATGTCTAAATTCACGGAGGAGTTGATTATTTGGGAAGAGGGAGAGAATGCAAAGGTAATGAAAAGTATGGAAGATGTAATGGAAGAGCCAGGAATGACTGCAGGAAGAGAAAGTGTGAGAATAAAGGATTAGTAGATGATTTAGGGAAGAATGGATTAACAGGGTAACATTGGAAGGGAACTTGGAGGTCTTCTAGTCCAACCCCTTGTTCAGGCAGGAAACCCTATACCATTTCAGACGAACGGTTGTCCAATTTCCACTTAAAAAAATTCCAGTGTTGGAGCATTTACAACTTCGGGAGGCAAACTGTTCGATTGATTAATTGTTCTCACTGTCCGCAAATTTCTCCTTAGTTCTAGGTCGGTTCCTTCCCTTCTTGATTAGTTTCCATCCATTAATTCTTGTCAAGCCTGGTGATTCTTTGGAGAATAGGTTGATGTCATCATCTTTGTAGGAGCCCCTCAATTATTGGAAGACTGCTATCATGTCACCCCTATTCCTGATTTCGGTCTGTCTGTCTGTTTCTGTCACTGTCTCCCTCAGCCACAATTGGAATTGCCCAACAAGCCCCTTCGTTGCATCCGCCCAAACTTCAACCAAACCTCAGCTCAGCCAAACTCCTAGCATTCGTCCATGGCCCCATGGGAGCCTGACAACAGCCAATAGAATAACCCGTTCTTGCACAGGAACAGGAAGCTCAAATGCAAAGCCCAAGAGAAGGTATAAAAAAAACCCCTCCCACTCTCAACTCCATCTGGTCACCTACTCAGAAGCCATCAGTGGTGGGATTCAAATTGTTTTACTGCTGGTTCTGTGGGCACGGCTTGGTGGGCGTGGCTATGCGGTCATGTGACTGGGTGGGTCAAAAGAGAGAAACTTGCCTTAACAATGCTCTTGGAGCAGCGGTTTGGTCTAGATGACCTCCGAGGTCCCTCCCAGCCCTGGATTGCTGTGCTGTTTCAAAGCATCCTCTGAAGCTGCGTCTAGGGCCAGGGCTTGTGGTCCTTCCTTCCTCTCCTTTTTCTCTCTCTCCCTCTCTTTTTGGAACTACCGGTTTGCGGAACTGGATGTAAAATTTGCCAGACTATATTCATGAACTGGAATAGAGCCTGTTTGTAACAAGGTCAGCCAATGAGGACTGTTTGGAAACTGAAACTAGAAGGAGCCTTTGCTGAGAGTTACTTGCAACACGTTTCCAAGTTTGCTCCACGTTGGAGAAATCTACAACTGGTTTATAAAATCTACTTATTATGTTTATAAAGGTGTTAAATGAAGCATCAGCCACCTGTGTTTATTTTTCATGTTTCTGTCTGAGTTTGCTCCATGCTGGAGAAATCTACAACTGGTCTGTAAAATCTACTTATTATGTTTATAAAGGTGTTAAATGAAGCATCAGCCACCTGTGTTTATTTTTCTGGCGCTAAATTAATGCTGCAAAACTCTGAATAAAATTAGCATCCGGTTTGCCCAAACCAGCCTGAACTGGCTGAATCCCACCCCTGGGATCCATGTGTTTCCGCTCCAACATTAAACCATCTTTCCAATTAACCTCCATGTTTCCAGTGTCTTTCTCCCAGTTTGGAACTGAACCCAGATGGATATGTTTTCCAACAGTCGCTAAGTCACTTTTTTTCCAGCGCCGTTGTGACTTTGGTCACAAAATGAACGGTTGTAAAGTTGACAACTACCTATAAACCTTGAGACTTAAATCCCTTTGCAAATGCTTCTTCAGAGAGGGAGAGAGAGAGAGAGAATTAGGCTGGGCTAAAGTTTCTTTTGCTAAGCAATGAAGCCTGTTTTAGCGAAGCTCTTAAGAAATGGAGTGTGACCAGCTGTCTGTTCCTCAAGAACAGAATTCGTCCTCATCAAGCAGGAGAGAAATGATAAGAGGGGGCCGTAAGACCGTCTCCTTGAATCCCGCTGTTTATGATCTTCTCAGATGAGTTAGATAAAGAAAAAGAGGGCCGCTCTTCAGATTTATAGCTGCCGTTAAATGGAAACCCGTAAGATATAAGGTGATTGCGAGAGGCTGGAGGATAAAGCCGCGACTAATGAAAGGACGTCTTCAAAAACAAAATTAATACACGAACACGGTGGTGCATCTGGGCGAGATAAACAGGTTGCACAGAGAGCGGCGGGAAAGGTGCGTCGCAGGTAGATGGACGGGTATAGATCATTTTAAAATGTGAAGGTTTTTAGTGGAGTATAAATCCTGATGTGGTTTCTGAGTTTCGTGGGGCCCTATTACTGTTACGGTGTTTTAATGAGTTATAACAGAATTCTGATTGGAAGGTGATAGATGGTAGGTAGAGTGCACATGTCAGGTGACTTACATTCCTTTGATATTTGGATTATCCCTGAGCTGAAAACTGACTGCCTTTACCTGTGAATGACTTGGACTGCTTGCTTTTTGGACTTTGCTTTATCGTTTATCGGAAGTAAAAAGCTACATTTACTGTACAGTGTATCTGTGTGCTGTGTGTGTGTTATTCTTCACTACTCTCACTGCGTCTCCCTGTATGCGCTCGTTCTCCTGACGGGGAATTACCTCAACAGCACAGATAGACAGGCAGACTGACCTATACAAACACAGTCTCAGTAGGTACGTATGGTAGATAGACACACTCCATTAAAGGAGAATATTTTTAGGGTGGAAATGAGGGGTCCTTGGTGTTGGCTGAATTGGGTTATTTTCTCACAGACATTTCATGACCCAACTAGGTAACATTATCAGGTTTTCCTCCTTTCAAATTATATTCTAGTGGCTTGCCTGTCAGTGTTGATGCGAGAGATCTTGGATACACTCCAAGAAAGCATCTCAATACCACAAGGAGATAGATAGATAGATAGATAGATAGATAGATAGATAGATAGATAGATAGATAGATAGATAGATATGATATGATATGATATGATATGATAGATAGATGATATATAGAGATAGATAGATATGATAGATAGATGATACATAGAGATAGATAGATGATAGATAGATAGATATTGATAGATAGATAGATAGATAGATAGATAAAATAGATAGATAAAGAAGATAGATATAAATAGATATAGATAGATGATAGATGATAGATGTGGATGATAGGTATAGATAGACGATAGAGATAGATAGATAGATAGATAGATAGATAGATAGATAGATGCGAGATGATAGATATAGATTAAAAGATGATCGATAGATAGACAGACAGATAGGTATAGATAGATAGATGATAGATAGATAGGATGGATGGATAGATAGATGATAGATAAATGATAGATGATAGATATGGATGATAGATAGAGATAGATGATAATGGATGGATAGATAGATAGATAGATAGATAGATAGATGAATGATAAATAGGTGGATGGGTGGATGGATTGATGGATGGATAGATAGATAGATAGATAGATAGATGTTGATGATAGATAGGTAGATAGATGGATAAATAGGTTGGTAGATTGGCAGACATGCAGGCAGGCAGGCAGAGACAGAGTTTCCATAGGAGAAAACCTAACCACAAGGAGGAAGGCCCCAAACTATGCCTCTCCATGGTTACAATCATGCTCAGCTAACCCAACTTCCTGGGCTGGCACAATGTCTACCCCTAAGTGAACCACATGGATTGTTCTGCCCATCCCTTGCTAGGTTGTTTAGCTGATAAGGGCCAAGCACACCCAGAAGCCACGACGCCTTGAATTTGGCCCAGTGGGTGGAAGGAATCACGGCAACGGAGGAGGCCACAAAAGAGCCCGGCTGGCGGATTGAAACCCTAGAAGAGGCACACAGGCTTCCATTCTGATTTCATGTCCTTCACTCGACGGTTGTGCCGACGTTCCTCTCCACAACTGACATGAAGTTAAAGGAACAAGGAGAAAAGGCCATGAGATCCTGAAAATAAATGTGACAACTCTGCAGAGTTTTTCCCAAAGGTGCTTTTTTCTTCTTCTTCTTTCCCTTCAAGAGGCCACTGGAAAACCTTCTGGTTTTCCCTTGAAGTCGTTTCACTTCTCCTCCAAGAAGCTTCTTCAGCTCTGACTGGATGGAAGGGAAGGATTGAGACTCCTTGCAGACAGCTGGTCATTTGCAACCTTTTTAGAGGGCCGTTGAGGCCACTGGGAGGTTTATCTCTGTCCTCAGCAGAGGTGGTAAGTATTTAGCAGGTTCTGACCGGTTCTGGAGAACCTGTAGCATAAATTTTGAGTAGTTCAGAGAACCGGCCAATCCCGCCTCTTCTCTGCCTTCCATTGAGTCCCAGCTGATTGGTTGAGTCTCCTTTGGTTGCCCTGCACAGGAGAACAGAGCTGGAAAGCAGGTTGGGGGGGTGGAGGAGGGAAGGAGGATTTTGCGATATCCTTCCCATGCCACGCCCACCAAGCCACGCCCCCCCAAGCCACACCCACAGAACATCACTCCCACCAAGCCATGCCCACAGCTGATTGGCTGGGTCTTTGTTGGTTGCCTTGCACAGGAGAACGGAGCTGGAAAGCAGGTTAGTGGGATGGGGAGAATGGAAAATTGGCAATGGACAATTTTACGGTATCCTTCCTCTGCCACGCCCACCAAGCCACGCCCACAGAACGGGTAGTAAAAAAATCTGAATCCCACCACTGGTCCTCAGGATCACCAGAGGGATGAAAATAGGTGTGGCGCCTCCTTGGAAGGGCTGAAAGAACCGCGTTGTACACTGGAGATGGACGATGTTGTATCCCTCCCACTCTGTTGAGAGGGGGGCTGTTTAATTTGGACATAGATGACCTCTTTGACCCCCCCTCTTTCAAACCAGAGGTCCTGTCAGTGTGTGCTCCCTTCAAAATCCAAGAAAGAAATACCCAGACTCCATGGATCAGAGCAAAGTTATCCTTTTACTGGGAGTTAAAGCGGAAGCTACAGATGGAATTCCGAATCTGAGAAGTTGGCGCGGCAGATCACATATCCGAAGTAATGGAATTGTTCCCCCCCCCCCCCAAAGTCCAGAAGTCTCTTCCAATTAAAAGTTCTGAATATGATCACGTGGGCATCTTCAGGTGGTGATGAGGCCTCTGTCCGTTGACCTTGACATATTTTGATAAGACTTCGCAGCTGCACAAAAAGGGATAGAAGCTAGCAAGGAAATGGAAAGTTGAAAAGAAGAAATCATACACCCCCTCCTTTGCTTACCCACAGTAAAGGCATGCAAAACACCTCCAGCTCTCTTCCCCCACAATTACCCCTCTCCTCCCCGTTGCTAATGACAGCCGAAAGAATTAAGCCTAGCAGTTAAGATAGCAGTTAAGGTAGCCGAAGAGATCTTGAGGCTGACAGGTCCTCTCTGTCCAAAACGTGGACTTTGCTGTCTTCGAAAGAGCGGCCTTTGTCTTTGAGATGCAGGTGGAATCTGGGTTTGTTCTCTTGTGTTCTCATGTGTCTCCCTGCACAGAAACATCTACGGAGTTAGCCAGCTCCAGAGGACTCTCTTGCTTCTTCCCAAAGACGCAGCTTGAGAGAAAAGGAGACCCACCCTCAGCTGGGAAGCTGAAAGTCCTCCAACGTGACCGCAGCTGTTTTGTACAAAGAGAGAAAGCTCCAGAGGGACTCCTGCCTCCAGATGTCTCATGAAGCTGAAATTACAGCCCTTGTCCTGCCTTATTCTACACAAACAATGGAGAGGCCACCTTGGCAAGAAGATGGCCAGGAACTGCATTTTGGGGGGGGTGGGCCAGAAGTGAAGCACGTTCGAGAGAGAGAGAGGGAGAGAGAGGAGAGAGAGAGAGAGAGAAGGAGGGAGAGAGAGAGAGAGAGAGGGAGGGAGGGAGAGAGGGAGGGAGGGAGGGAGGGAGAGAGGGAAGGAGGGGGAGAGAGAGAGAGAGAGAGAGAAGGAGGAGAGAGAGAGAGAGATGGAGGGAGGGAGAGGAGAGGGAGGAGAGAGAGGGAAGGAGGAGGGGGAGAGAGAGAGAGAGAGAGAGAGAGAGAAGGAGGGAGAGAGAGAGAGAGAGAGGAGGGAGGGAGAGGAGAGGGAGAGAGGGAAGGAGGGGGGAGAGAGGGAGGGAGGGGAGAGAGGGAGGGAGGGAGAGAGGGAAGGAGGGAGAGAGAGAGATGGAGAGGGAGGGAGGGAGAGGGAGGGAGAGAGGGAAGGAGGGGGGAGAGAGAGGGAGGGGGAGAGAGAGGGGAGGGAGGGAGGAGAGAGAGAGAGAGAGAGAGAGACAGAGACAGAGAGACAGAGAGAGAGAGAGAGAGAGAGAGAGAGAGAGGGAAGGGGAAGGAGAGAGGAGAGAGAGAGAGAGAGAGAGAGAAGAGACAGAGAGAGAGACAGAGCAAAGAGAGAGAGAGAGGGAGAGAGGGAAGGAGAGAAGGAGAGAGAAGAGAGAGAGAGAGAGACAGAGGAGAGAGAGACAAGAGAGAGACAGGAGACAGAGCAAAAGAGAGAAGAGAGAGAGAGAGAGAGAGAGAGAGAGAGAGAGAGAGAGAGAGGGACCTCAAAGAGCTTTGGAGCTCTGAGAAGCTCAAAGAAAAGAAAAAAGAGAATCAAGCCCGCCTTGGAAACCGCTCACCAAGCTAAGGGATTCTGCAAAAATCCTTGAAAGCTTTTGACATCTCCTCGTCCCCCGGTGTCCTGACATCTCCATGCGAAATGGGGAAATGTGAAATAATGGGATATATTAGAGAGCAACTTAATAATCCCACCGCATCAGAGCAGAGACTTATTTTGCTGGCTTGGCTAAAAGGGATTCTGGAGACCGCAAGGCAGTATCAGGAGGAGACGCTGAGCCAAAATATAACATCATGCAGTTTCCTGCAGGAAGTTTTCTTGGCAGAAGATCAGAGCCCGGAGAAGAAGAATGGGTGCCTCTTTTCCGCCCCCCAGCTGATCTGGCTTGTGTTCATTCGAGCAAGGCTTTCTTCATCCTGTGTCTCCCGGACCTTGGGATTCCTTTGACAAAAGGAACATATGCGAAAGGTTTAACCCCTTCTTCCAATGTACCTGCTAATCAAACACACCAGATTCCTCTCCAGATGCGCCTTTACGATCGCAAGTGTTAGAAAGATCGGGCGTTCCAACAAGATTATCGATTAGAACATAGGAGATCAAAATATTCAGGTTGGAAGGGATCTTGCAGGTCTTCAACTTCAACCTCCTGCCCAAAGAGGAGACCCTGAAAAAAACAGGGGTCTCAAACTGGCGGCCCGCGGATGCTCTGCGATGGGGGGTGGGGGAAACGTCACCGCATGTCACGTGATGGCAACGTGATGTGGCGCGTTTGACACCCACGCCCTTATGTATAATAATTATCATACAGGTAGTCCTCGTCATGCATCTGAGCCCCAAGTTTCGGACGCTAAGCGAGAGAGTGATGAAGTGAGATTTGATCCACTTTAGGACCAATTTCTCGGCACAGCTGTTCAGTGAATCACTGAGGTTGTAGTAAGGCCACGCCTGGAACGCTGCGTCCGTTTTTGATCACCAGAAAGGATGTTGAGGCTTTCGAAGAGGTGCGGAGAAGAGCAACTAAGATGATTAAAGGCCTGGAGACTAAAACCTATGAAGAATGTTTGCAGGATTTGGGTCTGGCTTGTCGAGAGAAGAGAAGGAATTTGGGGGGGACAAGATAGCAGTATTCCAGTATTTGAGGGGGGCCAACTTACTTTCCCAAGTACCTGAAGGCAGGACAAGAAACAATGGATGGAAACTAATTACGGAGAGAGTCGAGTGGAGTCGAGTCGAGTTGAATATAGAATAGAATATGAATTAGGAATAAAATAGAATAGAGCTGGAAGGGACCTTGGAGGTCTTCTAGTCCAACCCCCTGCTCAAGCAGGAGAGCCTGCACTATTTCCTATAAGTGGCTGTCCAGTCTCTTCTTAAAAACCTCCAGTGATGAAGAAACAACCTGGAATTAAGGAGAAACTTCCCAACAGCGAGGACAATTAACCAGTGGAACAGCTTGCCACCAGAAGTTGTGGGTTCACCATCACTGGAGGCTTTTAAGAAGAGACTGGACAGTCACTTGTCTGAAATGGAATAAGGACTCCTGCCTTGAGCAGTGTCATGACCCTGTCGGAGTCTGAATCCGAGGAGGAAGACAAACAGCCGACAAGGAGCGGGAGTGTAGCTCCGTTGGCTGTGGAGGAAACTGGGGAAGGGCACAGGCTGGTTGGGCAGAGCAGGGGAGAGGTAGAACAAGAGAGAGGGAGTTCAGAGGAAGACCTTGGCCCACCCTCTCTTCATCCTAGGGCACACAGGGAGGAATGGTGAAGAGAGTAATGTGGGTTGCATGGCTTGCGGGGGAGGAAAAGGCCCTGATTCCCTTCATTAGCTGCAGCTGGGAACACAGGGTTTAAAAAAGGCAAGCTGCATGCGGCAGGCTGTTGGGAGCAAATGTGACTTTATCTTGTATCGTCGTAGCTTATCTGTGTTCCTGGCGTCTTCCCAACTGTGAGTGTTGCCGTGCTTTCAAATCTGAAATTCTTGCTCCTGCCCTGCTAAACCAATTACTTCAGTTTGGCTTGTTTGGACTTCAAGTTACAGTTGTCTGTACCTTGTTTTGGACTGATTTTTTTTTTTTTACAGTCAAAGGCTGTTCCTGGGAGAGTTTTTTTCCAGCCCAGAAGGTAACCTGGACATTGGGGGCAAAGTTGGAGCTAATAAAGGGACTCCTATGGATTGTCTGACTGTGTTGCTTTTGTGCTACGCCCCTTTGGGTCACCACAAGCAGGGGGTTGGACTAGAAGACCTCCAAGGTCCCTTCCAGCTTCATTCTGATCAATTGATCGATTGATTGTTCAGTGAATAGCACACCTGTTAGGTGAATCTGGATTCCCCATTGACTTTGCTTTTCAGAAGGTCACAAAAGGGATCACATAACCCAGGAACACTTCAACCACCATAAATACAAGTCAGTTTCCAAGCCTCTGAATTTTGAACACACGACCACGGGGAAAGCTGTAACAGTTGTAAGCATGAAAAATGGTCATCAGTTGCTTCTTCAGTGCCATTGTAAATTCAAATGGTCATTAAATGAATAATTGTACATGGGGGACTCCCTGTCCTGTCTTCACATGAGGAAGCACTGGTGCATTTAGTGGGACTTACTCCTAGATCACGGCTGGGCTACTACCAGTTCACCCTAGTTCGGGCAAACCGGTAGCGAACCGATAGCTAAATTTTGTGGCCGGTTCAGCAAACCGGCAAATCCCACCCCTGGCTGGCTGAGTTCACCCCTCCTATCAATTCATAAAATATTTCTCTGGTCTTTTTAGAGTTGCCAACAGAAAGAAAGGTGGGAGCAATGCGGCAGCTTGCAAACCGAAAGCGCATTCCATAAATGTTTTCAAAGATAGCAACTAGGTGACTGAAGTTTCTGCCGGGCAAAATTCTAACTGGGGAGCATGATTGAGGACTCTGGGCTATGGAGGTGTCCCATTGGAGAATATGAATTAGGATATACCCAGGGGATGAAGGGGAAATCAGGGTCAAGGGTGACAATGAATGATGTGTCTCAGAGTCGGCTGCACCCAGGCAGTGCTGGAGATGTTTACTCCTAATAAATCTTTAAGATTTGAAAATCCAACCGGAGACATGATTTAAATGGGGGTAACTGCCGGAGCCCTGACACCTCCTCTCACCCTCCCAGGTAAGATTAGTCTCCATGGTGACCTGTTTTGGTCCCAGGTAAGTGCGGGGCCTGCGTGGAGGTGTAGGGAGGACGAAAAACAGGCCTCCCGGAAATTCAGGAAGACCAGAAATGCAGAGCGCCTCTGGAGCTCGGGGAGGGCAAAAACGCCTCTCCCCGCTGTGGTGCAGGAGGCTGACTAGGCCACGCCCACCATGGCCACACCCACCCCGCAACCGGGTAGAGAACCCATTGCTAAAATTTTTGAAGCCCACCCCTGTGCTAGGTGTCAACTCATAAAACATTTTGTACACATGTTTTATAATTGACAACAGAAAGAAGGGGCGGGGAACTTCAAAGAGCAAGTGGCAGTGTGGAATCGAAAGTACATCCCATTCATATTTTCTTCGAAGACTGATTAGATGACTGAAGCTTCTGCTGGGAAAAAAAATCTAATTGGAGAGCATGATTGATGACTCTGGGCTATGGACGTGTTTCATTGGATGATACACCCAGAAGGGTGGGGGTAGGGAAATCAGGATCAAGGGCGACAGTGAATTACGTATCTCAGAGTCGGCTGCACCCAAGTTAGTGCCAGACATAGAATGGTAGCTTCAAATAAATCCTCTTTAGTTTTGGGAGCGTGGCTTGAGGCTCATAATTTAATTGGAGTAACTGCCGGAATCCTGACACTAGGTCCGTAAGGGAGTAGGATTGTGGTCTGGCTGCCTCCTGAATTGTCCTTGCACTAGTAATTCAATTACGATTCCGTTAGTGGCTGAGAGCCTGGATGAAAGGTTTTTCTTTATAAATCTCAGCTCTCGGAGATCAAATTGCTCCTTTTGAGGAGGTTTTTTTTTATTTTTTAAAAAAATGCTTGCTCATTTCGTGTTTTACATTGTGCTCAACTGCGTAACCATCTAAATGGTTGGCAGCAAAGGAGTTTCTAAAGACTAGAAATGAAAACTGTATTAAAGAATCAGTTTCCTCCCCTTCCTTCCTTTATAGAAAAAAATAATAATAGTTCCAGCTTGGAATTATTATTATTCATTTGTATAAAAACTGAATCCCATCTTTAACAATGCGCCTCCACCGTGGAATAATTGCAGAGCTGCGAGTAACCTTTGGAAAGGCTATATTTTAATTCTCTCTTTGCAGCGGAATGGGAACAGTGTATGTGTGTGTGTGTGTGTGTGTGTCCATTTGTATACTTGTGTTCCTCTCTTTGTGTGTGTTTGTATACTTGCATATATGTATGTATTTTGGACCGCATAATACTCTCGTTTTCATCCATTAACAAAAACAAAGAATTCCTCTTTAAACACAGCCTCACCTGGGAAATGCCGCTGATATATTTGCATGCACCTTAACTACTCATTAAATAATTGATTTACAAGGAATTTTAATGAACTCAGAGACCCTGGCACAAACTCCGGCTCGAAATTAGCGGTTCCCTCCAGAGTTGAGCTAAGAAAATAACACGAGGCAAATTGGAGAGGAAAAAAAGAAATCATTTAGACAAGAATTTCCTGTCCCACCTGAACCTTGTTTGATCAGGAAGCTCTATCTGGGTTTGTGTGGAATGCCCAACACTTAAAATAAACCAGAATACTCCAATCTAGCAATCGTGTATACCAAATACCTGACGTAAAAAAGAGATTGAGGCTCTGGAAAGAGTGCAGAGGAGAGCGACGAAGAGGATTAGAGGTCATTAGGATGAAACCTATGAAGAACGGTTGCATGAACTAAGTATGTTTAGTTTAATGAAAAGAAGGACTAGCAGTCTTCCAGTATTTGAGGAGCTGCCACAAAGAAGAGGGAGTCAAGCTACTTTCCAAAGGGGGCAGGACAAGGAGCAATGGGTGGAAACTCATCAAGGAGAGAAGCAACCTAGAATTAAGGAGGAATTTCCTGACAGTGAGAACAATGAACCAGTGGAACAGCTGGACTCCAGACATTGTGAATGCTCCAACGCTGGATTTTTTTTTTTTTTTAAAGAAGAGATTGAACAGTCACTTGTCTGGAATGGGTATACTGTAGCATTTCCTGTTTGAGCAGGGGGTTGGACTAGAAGACCTCCAAGGTCCCTTCCCGCTCTGTTATTCGATTCTGTTCTACTATACCAACTGCATAGGTATATGTGATGACCCAAAGGGGTGTGGCACAAAGGCAACAAAGTCACAAAAATAGGTAAAGTCCCTTTAATTCCTCCAACTTATCCTCCAATGTCCGATTATCATCGGCTGGAGAAAAATATCTCCCAAGAACAGTTTTTAAAGGGAAGAAATTCAGTCCTATCCCAAAGCACATAGAAATTATAAATAAAAACCAAGACAAACCACCGGCTGCAGCAATTAACGAGACAGGGCAAGATGAGGAATTGCAGACTTCAAAAGTTAACAAAACACCCACGGTTGGGAGGACGCCAGATAAGATTTGACAAAGATAATTCACATTTTGCTTCCAGCAAGGTCATGTGTGCAAACACCCTCTTTATCCTGTTTTCCCAGCTGCAGCTAATGAAGGCAATCAGGGCCTTTTTCTTCCCCGTAACCCATGTTGCTCCCTTATCCATTCGGATGAAGAGGGGTGGCCCTGGGTCTTCCTCTGTATGTCCAGCCAGACTGTGCCCTTCCCCAGTTTCCTCCACAGCCACCGGAGCCAAACTCCCATTCCCTGTCAGCTATTCCACCTCCCCCTCAGAATCCGACTCCAACTGGGGCATGACAGGTATAGGTATAGAACAGGTAACACCTGGCTCAACAATTGTAATTGTGACAAGTGTGCTAGTGCAGGGGTCTCTGGGCTGCAGACTGGTATCTGTCCATGGCCTATTAGAACCACCCAAGCAACAGGTGATCAAGGAAAACTTCATCTGTGCTTGTGCAGGATCTAGGTTGCCCATGAAACCATCCCGCCCTCCATCCATGGAAGACAAGTTTCCTTCTGAAACTGTCGTAGTAGACCATGACTTAAAGAAGAGCCAGCCACGTGCTGCAGCTGCCCAAAAGCCCAATGCAATCCTAGGCTGCATAAACAGAGGGATAGAATCAAGACCGCGTGAAGTGTTAATACCTCTTTGTAAGGCCTTGGTAAGGCCTTACACTTGGAAGACAGCATCCAGTTTTGGTCGCCACAATGTAAAAATAAAAAGAGGTTGAGGCTCTGGAAAGAGTGCAGAGAAGAGCAACAAAGAGGACTAGGGGACTGGAGGGTAAATATATATGAAGTACGGTTGCTGGAATTGGGTATGTCTAGTCTAGTGAATAGAAGAACCAGGGATGTACAAGTATTCCAGGATTTGAGGGGCTATCGCAGAGAAGAGTGAGGTCAACCTATTCTCCAAACCAGGGGTCTTGAAACTTGACAGCTTTAAGACTTGTGAACTTCAACTCCCAGAATTCCTCCTCCAGTCATGTTAGCTCGGGAATTCTGGGAGCTGAAGCCCACAAATTTTTAAAGCTGTCAAGTTTCAAGACCCTTGCTCCAAACCATCTGAAGGCAAGACAAGAAGTGAGAGATGGAAGGTTGTTAAAGAGAGACACAACCTGGAATTCAGGAGAAATGTTCTGACGGTGAGAGTGATTAATCGGTGGACTAGTTTGCCTCATGGAGTTGTGGGGGCTCCATCACTGGAGGCTTTCAAGACAAGACTGGACAATCCCTTGACCAGGATGGTAGAAGGTCTCCTCCTTTGAGGAAGGGTTGGACTAGAAGGCCTCTGAGGTCCCTTCCTGAGGATTCAAGATGCGCTGGTCATTAAAACCTCATGATTCCCTATCAGCACAACTAAAGAGAGTGTGATGACCCAAAGGGGCGTAGCACAAAAGCAACACAGTCAGACAATCCGTAGGAGTCCCTTTATTAGCTCCAACTTTGCCCCCCATGTCCAGGTTACCTTCTGGGCTGGAGAAAAACTCTCCCAGGAACAGCCTTTGGCTGCAGAGAATCAAGTCCAAAACAAGGTCAACAAAAACTGGAACTATGTCCAATCAAGGCAAACTGTGGTAATTAGTCCGGCAGGGCAGGAAAAGGAATTCCAGATGTGAAAGAATGGCAAAAACTCAACATGGTTGGGAGGTTGCCAGGAACGCAGATAATCAAAGTCAACACAAGGTAAACTCACATTTGCTCCCAGCAGCTGCCGCACTCAGCATGCATCTCTTTTAAACTCTCATTCCCAGGTGTGGCTAATGAAGGGAATCAGGGCCCTTTCCTCCCCCGTAAGCCACCCAACCCACCTTGCTCCCTTCTCTGTTCCTCCCTGCGGGCCCTAGGATGAAGAGGGTTGTGTGCCTGAACTCCCTCTCCCTTATTCTACTTCCCCCTGCTCTGCCCAGCCGGACTTTGCCCTTCTCCCGTTTCTTCCACCGCCAACGGAGCCACACTCCCGCTCCCTGTCAGCTGTTCGTCTTCCTCCTTGGATTTTGACTCTAACGGGGGCATGACAGAAAGTTGGGGATTATATTAGTGTGTGTGCGCGCGTGCGCGCGTGTGTGTTTGTGCGTCAAACAAACCTGAGGGTGTCAGCTTGAGGCAGGCTGGAGTCTTGGGAACTGTGAGAGGCAAAGAATCTGAGCTTGTACATGGCAGTTTCCTCGGCTGACCTCGCCATTCTAGAGGTGACGTTTACAGCTGTTTTTCCTCTCCAAATGGAAAATTGGCTGGGAGAATTCACAGCAACTCTCAGGCATGAGTGACCACGAAAGCCTTGTGGGAAAATGATGGCCGTCATTGACATTCATAGGAGCTGTTGGCCCGACTTCATAAAACCTTCATCATCTTTTAATATTACAGCAGGTACAGTTCAGTGCAATTGGGAAAGCAATTTATAGCAACTGCTGAGGAGGCATGAGGCCAGGTGGATGGGGGGTGGGAAGTGGGGGGGTCAGGAGCCTGCATGGAGGAAGGGAGTGAGTGACCATGGAGCAAGGCCTGGAAACGTCTCAGCCATCATGTCCTGTGGTTAGGGAAAGGCCGTTTGAGCTCCTGTTGGAAGAAATATCTCCGTAAAGACGTCATCTGTTTGCCGTGGCCAGATTGTGGCATTTGAGACACACACTGCTCTGTGTGCACAAAAGGATTGTGTGTGACATTTGCAGGGTTTTCAAGCAGAGAGGGACAGCCACCTGTCTGAAATGATGTAAGGCCTCCTGCCTGAGCAGAGGGTTGGACTAGTCCAGGGGTCGCCAACCTTTTGGACCTCAGGGACCACCAAACTCATAATTTTAGATCCCAGGGACCACTAACTGGTTCTTTGGGCGTGGCCTAATTTGTGGGTGTGGCTTGGTGGTCATGTGACTGGCTGGGCGTGGCTTGTATTAATATTATAATATTTATGTAAATATTGATTTTTATGCAACTTTTACCCAAAATCAGGCAAAGCAGGCAGGCAGATTGAGTTGCTCACAGGATCACAGATTCATTGAGATCTATCTT
This sequence comes from Pseudonaja textilis, assembly GCF_049901715.1. Classification (NCBI taxonomy): domain Eukaryota; kingdom Metazoa; phylum Chordata; class Lepidosauria; order Squamata; family Elapidae; genus Pseudonaja; species Pseudonaja textilis. The sequence continues at coordinate 255,489,490 of NC_141991.1, forward strand.
TCTGCCATCGGCTGCCTAAATAAAAATTACTAAATACTCACCATTATGTAAATATTGAATTTTTATTAAAAAGAGCAACTTTTACCCAAAATCAGGCAAAAGGCAGGCAGATTGAGCTGCTCACAGAATCATTCAGTGATCTATCTATCTGCCGTCGGCTAGCTCAGTCTCTCAAATTTGCTTGCCGTGAGTCTGCACTGAATTTGCTTGCAAGCAAACCTTCAGTCCTAAGGGAGGTTCGGCTGTGCTGAGCTGAAGATCTAAAGACTAGCTGGAAAGCAAGAAATCCAACCATTTCCTGCTTCCTAGCTAATCTAAATCTCCTATCACAGCAGAACAGATGATGGTTGGAAAAAGGAAAAATAGCAACTTAGCAGACAAGTTTACCAGGTAAGGAGTGAATTGGCCGGGAGGGTTCCCGCAGGCCATGTGCGTGGCACAGCCTTGTGTTCCTGTGCAGCCTGGATTAATTGCTTTGGGGGGGGTGTGCTCTGGAGGTGAGATTTCTCTGAGGCCCACCCAAATTTTCTCACGGCCCACCAGTGGGCCGCAGCCCACCGGTTGGCAACTGCTGGACTAGAAGACCCCTTAAGGTCCCTTCTGAACTCTGTGGTTCTGTCATTCTGTTTATTAACCCGTGGAAATGAATTGACTCCAGAAGTTGTGGCTGCTCCATCACTGGAGGCTTTGAAGAAGAGACTGGACAGCCACTTGTCTGAAATGGGATAGGGTCTCCGACTTGAGCAGGGGGTTGGACTAGAAGACCTCCAAGGTCCCTTCCAGCGATATTCTGACTAACCTTCTGACAAGCAAAGTCCATGGGGAAACCAGATTCACTTAAACAACCATGTGACTATCTTAACAACTGCAGTGCTTCACTCCAGCAAGAAATAGGGCAGAACCTCTTAACAACCGTCTTCCTCGGCAACAGAAATTGTGGCAGTCAGTTGAGGATGATCCATACTTCGTTAGGGCCCATCTGGTCCCTCTGGTTATGATGGAGGAAATAAAATTCAAAAGAAGGCAAGCCACTCCTACTGTGTTTTCCCCAAAATAAGACCCTGTATTTTTTTGCCCGCCCCCCCAAAAGGCACCAGGTCTTATTTTGGGAGGATGTCATCCACTGACGAAGCTCACTTGCGTGCGTGATTCCCGGCCTCCTTTTCGTTGTCAGAGGCCTTTAGGAACTTCTTCTTCTGCGGTCGACAAGGCTTTCCCGAAGGCCTCTGCGATGGATAACAGAGCTCTGGATCGATCCTGAGCTTTGTTCTCAGCTCCAGAGGCCTTCGGGAAAGCCCTGGCAGCCTTACAGGCTGCAGAAGAAATGGGCCAGCAAGGCAGGTGCTTGGCTACACCTGTCCAAAGGTAAGTAGTAGGGCAACTCCACCCACCCACCATCCCCACCCTAGCTTAATTTTTACCCGTCCACTCTGGAGTGGGTGGGGTCTTAATTGGAGTTTATTTTGGGGGGTAGGGCTTATTTGGGGTGCATGTATAAAAATCAAGCTAGGACTTACTTTCAGAGTAGGTCATATTTTGGGGGAAACAGAGTATTAAACAGCCAAGCACATTGCATGGATGTAATGATCAAGAGACAACATTCATTGAAGGGCATACTTAATTTTTTTTTAACCAAAACTCCAACAACTTTCCTCATTTTCCCACCAGTTGATGTCTCTCTATTTTAAATGTTGCCCTTGGGATTGAATTCCTAGGTATGAACTGGGCTGTGGAACCTCAAGTTACCACGGTGTCATCCATTCACCTTAATATTTTAAAAGCCCATTATCTGCACATTGGCCAATGTAGCTAAGGTGTTGACCTTAATTATGGAAACCCATTTGATCAATTTGGAGCCATTGTGGTCTCTTGACCTCTCCTATATCCCAGTTTTAATGGGCTGGGGAAAACGGGAGGAAGGAGGGCTGTGTTCGGAACATCCATTGTTAGTAAAAGGGCTTTTAATTTCTAGATAGTTGGGTATGAATTAGTAAGTAGACTTTGGATGAGATTGTTCTGGCTTGCAAAGATCAGTGCATGACTGAACAGAATAACAGGATAATACAGTTGGAAGGGACCTTGGAGGTCTTCTAGTCCAACCCCCTGCTTGAGCAGTAGACACTGTTGTCAACCCTGGAGCTGGCCTGACTGAGGCCATTTTGAGATTTCAGTGCTGACACACCAGAGAAGAGGGATAGGGACTGGGGAATAGAGATGGTTGGGGTGTTGTAGTGTAATGCTTTCTTGTGCGAACTGTTAGGAATGTAAGTCACCTAACAGTTGGGTTGGAAAATATATAAACCAGGATAGACATTTGAATACTGTCTCTTTAAGGGAATGCTAAAATTGTAATTGGGTGTGGTTCCTCAAATGGCCATAAGCTGGAGCCAGAAACCTGGGTTGTTCTGTTCGGTTGTTCTGGAGAGTGTTGCCATTCCTGTTGATTGTTGCTGATCATAGTTGGATTTGATGTGAGTCTGTTACTGAACTGTTTTTGATACCGGACTTTGTTATTGGATTATCCCTGGATGGAAAACTGATTGCTTTAACTGTGAATGACTTGGACCGTTTGTTGAACTTTGCTTAACCATTTTACTGGAAGTAAAAACCTACATTTGGGTTGTGTGTTATTCTTCACCACTCTCACTACATCTCCCTGTGTGCGCTCATTCTCCGAACGGGGAATTACCTCAAGAGGAATCAGGGACATTCTTGCAGATGCTTGGAAGGAGGGGACTGGAGTCACCTAGCAACTGGACAATATCCCGATTGGACCAGGTGACTTATTGTTTTGAGAAAGTGACAAATGTCCACTTTTAATTAGGTGAAAACCACGGGAATATTCAGAGTCAGTTTTCATCAGCCTGTGCCAATATGACATATCCAATAAACCTATACTTTGAGGAAATTGAGAGTTTAGTTTGTTATGGGTATGTTACCTGGAACCCTGACACCTATATAATTTTGGATAAAGGGCTGTCCAATCTCTTCTTGAAAGCCTCCAGTGATGGAGCTCTCACAACTTCTGGAGGCAAGTTGTTCCACTGGTTAATTACTCTAATTGTCCAGAAATTTCTCCTTTAGTTCTAGGTTGCTTCTTTTCTTGATTAGCTTCCATCCGTGGCAAATTTAATAAATAAATACAATGAACGCACAATTGAATATTAACAAATATGCCTGTGACATTAAGAGGCAGGAGAAGAATATGTTGGTCTGAGTGGAGATGGCCTGATCTTCAGGAGAGGAACAATTGAATAGAAAAGATAGAATTCTTTATTGGCCAAGTGTGATTGGACACATAAGGAATTCGTCTTGGTGCAAATACTCTCAGTGCACATAAAAGAAAAGATACATTCGTCAAGAATCATCAGGTACAACACTTAATAATAGTCATAGGGTACAATAAGAATGGAATGGAATGGAATGGAATGGAATGGAATAGAATAGAATAGAATAGAATAGAATAGAATAGAATAGAATAGAATAGAATAGAATAGAATACAATAGAATTCAATTCTTTATTGGCCAAGTGTGATTGGACACACAAGGAATTTGTCTTGGTTTAAATACTGTCAGTGTACATAAAAGAAAAGATACATTCATCAAGAGTCAAGACTTATCAGTTACAACACTTAATGATAGTCATAGGGTACAATAGAATTAGAATAGAATGGAATAGAATAGAATAGAGGAATGAAAAATAGAATTAGAATTAGAATTAGAATTAGAATTAGAATAGAATAGAATAGAATAGAATAGAATTCTTTATTGGCCAAGTGTGATTGGACACGTAAGGAATTTGTCTTAGTGCAGATACTCTCAAGAGTCAAGAATCATCAGGTACAACACTTAATGATAGTCATAGGGTACAATAGAATTAGAATAGAATGGAATAGAATAGAATAGAGGAATGAAAAATAGAATTAGAATTAGAATAGAATAGAATAGAATAGAATAGAATAGAATAGAATAGAATTCTTGATTGGCCAAGTGTGATTGGACACATAAGGAATTTGTCTTGGTGCAAATGCTCTCAGTGTACATAAAAGAAAAGATACTTTCGTCAAGAGTCATCAGGTACAACACTTAATGATAGTCACAGGGTACAATAAGCAATCAAATCATACTAGGAAACAGTCAATATAAATTGTAAGGATACAAGCGACAAAGTTACAGTCATACAGTCACAAGTGGGAGGGGATGGGTGATAAGGAGGGATGAGAAGATTAGCAGTGATAGTAGTGCAGACGTTGTAAATAGCTGGACAGTGTTGAGGGAATTATTTGTTTAGCAGAGTGATGGCGTTAGGGAAAAAACTGTTGCACACGCAGAGTGCACGCAGGGAAGTGAAAGGGTCAATTTACACACGACGGAAAGAGCTACAATAAATATAACTTTTTTTATCAGTAAGGTTGATTCTGGGGTGTATGAAAAATAAAGAATGAATAGCAGCGGTGAAGGATGGGTGAGTAGAAAGGAGGGAAGTACTGGGAAAAACATTGGGGTGGGAGGGAAATTGAGTATCTTTCTGAATAAATGAGATCCAGGAGGGGGAAAATATATATAAATCTGGTGAAGAGACCAGAGAGAATGAACGAGATGGAGAGAATGTCAGACCAAGCTGGCAATTCAAAAACCCAAGAATGAAGACAAACAGTCCACATCTGGTTTGAACGAAGTATGTTTCTCATTCACGGTCTCAGCGTCCGCCGATTGATAGGACAGTTCTGAACCTGTTGAATGATGGCCCCAGGTGGGGTTAATATTTGTAGGGCTGAGAGCGTTGATTGTGAGAGGCAGCTGGCAAGGCAAGGAAGAGCCAAGGAGTGGAGAGGTGACAGGTGAATCTCATAGCAGCTTAGGAATGGCGAACGGACAGAAGGACGGACGGAGCCTTCCAAAGCATTCAATGAACCCAGAACCCAGAAGGGCAGAGTTGGAAGAGACCTTGGAGGTCTTCTTCTTGTCCAACCCCTTGCTCAGGCAAGAAGAAGAACGGCTGGAGGATTTGGGTTTGGCTACTCTAGAGAAAAGGAGAAGTAGGGAGTGACATGATAGCAGTCTTCCAATATTTGAGGGGCTGCCCCAAAGGAGAGGAAGGGGTCAAGCTATTCTCCAAGGCACCAGAGGGCAGGACAAGAAACAAAGAACGGAAACTATTCAAGGAGAGAAGCAACCTGGAATTAAGGAGAAACTTCCTAACAGTGAGGACGATTTAACCAGTGGAACAGCTTGCCACCAGAAGTTGTGAGCACCTCAACACTGGAGGTTTCTAAGAAGAGATTGGACGACCATTTGTCTGAAATGCTATAAGGTCTCCTGCTCAAGCAGGGGGCTAGACTAGAAGACCTCCAAGGTCCCTTCCAGCTCCATTATATTCTATTTCAGACAAATGGTTGTCCAATCTCTTCTTAAAGTCTCCCATTGTTGGAGCACCCACAACTTCTGAAGGCAACTTGGTCCACTGATTAATCATTTTAACTGCCAAGAAGTTCTCCTTAATTCTTTTTTTTTTAAAAAGAGTTTTATTAATTTTCAATAAACAAACATACACAAACAAAACACAGAACATAAAAACATAAAACTCTCCTTAATTCTAGGTTGCTTCTCTCCTTGGTTAGTTTCCATCCATTGCTTCTTATCCTGCCTTCAGGGGCTTTATAGAATATGTTGACCCCCTCCTCCTCTCTGTGAGAGCCCCTCAAATATCAGAACGCTGCTATCATGTCCCCCTTAGTCCTTCTTTTCATCAAACTAGACACACCCAATCCCTGCAACCGTTCTACGTAGGTTTTAGCCTTCAGCCCCCTCATCATCCTGGTTGCTCTTCTCTGCCCTCTTTCTAGAGTCTCAACCATCTTTTATATATCATGGCAACCAAATCTAGACAGCGTACTCAAAAGGAGAGACATCGCCCTGCCAACAAAAGTGCATAGAGTCAAGACTATGGCTTGCGATGCATGGCTGTCAAAGTCGGACCCTAAGGAAGGCTGAGCGCCAAAGAATGGAGGCCTTTGAACTCTGGGGGTGGAGAAGAAAACTCCCTTGGATTGTCAAGGCGATCCAACCGGTCAGTCCTAGAGGAGATCCACCCTGACTGCTCTTTAGAAGGCCAGATCCTGAAAATGAAACTCAAATACTTTGGCCACCTCATGAGAAGGAAGGAAGGGACTCCCTGGAGAAGAAGAGCCGAATGGTGGGAACGGTTGAGAGCAAAAGAAGAAGAAGAAGGAGAAGGAGAAGGAGAAGGAGAAGAAGAAGAAGAAGAAGAAGAAGAAGAAGAAGAAGAAGAAGAAGAAGAAGAAGAAGAAGAAGAAGAAGAAGAAGAAGAAGAAGAAGAAGAAGAAGAAGAAGAAGAAGAAGAAGAAGAAGAAGAAGAAGAAGAAGAAGAAGAAGAAGGGGACGGCAAAGGAGGAAGTGGCTGGATGGAGTCACTGAAGCAGTTGGTGTGAGATTAAATGGAGTTCAGAAGGTGGAAGAGGACAGGAAGGCCTGGAGTAACTTTGTCCGTGGGGTCTCAATGGTCAGACACGACTTTGCAACTAGCAACCACAACCACAACCCAAAACTGGATGCAGGATTCCAACTTGGGAAAGTGTGCAAAACCGCTTTGCTTTTGGATATTACGGGCTGATTTGAACGCCGTTTCCTTGGAGGAAGCTTTAGAAAGCAGGATTTAGCCATTTCTAGATGAAATGGGAGAAAGACAACCTCTCACCTGCTGTTTGGGCCTGGTGGGAAACCTCCTTGGAAAAGGACACGAAACAACCATCGCTGCGATTCTTCGATCACCAGAAATAAAAAAAAACCCTCAACAGGCAGCCAAGGCAAGGCCTTGAGGAACGAGCCCAACCCGTTGGCAACCGCTCTAAAAGAAGGGACGAAACGTTTGCCTTGAAGAGAAGCCAACTCTTGTCATCTTTACAGGCTAATTGGTTGCCAAATCAAAGGTAACATGTTTTGTTGCGACGGAAATCACGATCCTTCCCGGCTTTGGCTTCATCAGAGAATGACCCCAATCAGCTCGGCTCACCCCAGACCTCGCCAAGAGAATAATAAAACAAGCTTCAATAAAGCGAGTTAACCCATGGCTTGCTTTCTTTAACAAAGGCAGAAGGGATCTGGGCAGGGGTGGGATTCACAAAACTCAGCAACCGGTTCTTTTGCCCAGTTACTGGTGGGCGTGGCCTACTGCAACTTCCGGGAGGGCCATTTTTCACCTTTCCCGGAATCCGGAGGCTTCCCTCGGGCCTCTGGGAGGGCCAAAATGGCCTCCCCCGGGCTCTGGAGGCCCTCCGGAAGCCAGAAACAGGCCTGTTTCTCGACTTCCGGAAGGGCCGTTTTCCCCTCTCCCAGAGCCTCCACGTAGACCCTGCACTTACCTGCATCCCAAATGGGCTGCGTGGAGACTCCTGGGAGGGGCGGGGTGGGGTGGGCGGGGCCAGCCGGTTGGTTCACCTATCAGTTTGGCGAACTGGATGCAAATTTAACACCCAGTTCGCCCGAACCGGCCCAAACCAGCTTAATCCCATCCCTGGATCCGGGCGGCCTCGGGGGCCCCTTCTGAGATGGCAGTTCTAGTTCTGCTCTCAGGAAAAGGTGACGCTGATTAGAAGCAATCCTCGACTTATGACAAAGCTACCTGGCTGACTTTGGGCCAATCACCAGGGGGTGGAGAGTTCAAGAGAAGAAAATATTCAGGGCTCAGGGTTGAAGTGCAGGGTGCTCGGTGCTCTCGGACCTTGTTTGTTTCCTTGCGGACATTTCATGGCCCAACTAGGGAACATTATCAGTGCTAGAAGGGAGGAGGATTTGTAAGGGGGAGGGAAAGAGGAGGAGGAGGTGGAGGATTGTGGAGTCCTTGGTGCTCTCGGACCTTGTTTGTCTCCTTGCAGACATTTCATGGTCCAACTAGCTACCATCATCCATGCCAGCACAGGTGATGTTACCTACTGGTGTCCCAAAGGTGCATTTTTCAAGAGGCTTTTCATCTTTCTTTCTCTTTCTTTCTCTTTCTTTCTCTTTTGTGTCACATCCTTCTTCAGCTTCTTGAATCAGAAGCGAAACGTCTTCAAAGAAAAAGCCAGAAAGTCCAGTTTCCTCTTGAAAAAACACCTTTGGGACAACCAGACCTGGATTGCTGATAATTGTTGTGTATATGAAAACCACCAAACTCAAGAGCACCCAAGGACCCCATAGTCCTCCTCCTTCTCCTCCTCTCTCCTTCCTTCCTTCCTTCCTTCCTTCCTTCCTTCCTTCCTTCCTTCCTTCCTTCCTTCCTTCCTTCCTTCCTTCCTTCCTTTATTTTGATTTGTCAATCGCTTACAAGATAACAGGTGTAAGTATAAACATAGTTATGAATACAAGAAATTAATACATATCAGAAAAATAAAAAGAAACAATAGGACAGGGACGGTAGGCATGTTGGTGCGCTTATGCACGCCCCCTACAAACACCTCTTAGGAAGGGGGTGAGGCCAATAGTAGACAGTCTAAGATTAAAGTTTTTGGGGTTTGGGGAAGAAACCACAGAGTCAGGTAGAGGATTCCAGACATTGACCACTCTCTTGCTGAAGTCGTATTTCCTGCAATCAAGTTTGGTGCGGTTAACCTTGAGTTTGTATCTATTGTTTGCTCTTGTATTGTTATGGTTGAAGCTGAAGTATTCATGGACAGGTAGGACATTGCAATGTATGATTTTATATACTATACTTAGATTGGACTGAAGGCGGCGTAGTTCTAGGTTGTCTAGGTCTAGAATTTCAAGTCCGGTGGCATAAGGTATTCTACAACAAGTAGAGGAGTGGAGAACTCTTCCTGTGAAATATTTCTGGACTTTCTCAACTGTGTTAATATCAGATACGTAATGTGGGTTCCAGACTGATGAGCTGTATTCGAGTATTGGCCTAGCAAATGTTTTGTATGCTGTAGTTAGTAGTGTGATATTACCAGAGAAAAAGCTACGTAAGATTAGGTTAAGAACTCTTAATGCCTTTTTGGCTATGTAGTTACAGTGGGCTCTAGCACTTAGATCATTAGAGGTGAGTATTCCAAGGTCCTTTACAGAGCTTGGATCATCAACAAGGTCTTGACTATTCAGCTTGTATTTTATTTTCTGATTTTTTTTTTTGCCAATATGTAAGACAGAGCATTTATTTGTTGAGATTTGAAGTTGCCATTTGACCATTTGACCATTCTGATACAGTCAAGATCTTTTTGAAGAGTAGCAGTATTGTCTGTGGTATTGAACAGCTTTACATCATCAGCAATGAGAACACAGTTGCTCTTAATATGATCACAGAGGTCATTTATGTAGAGTATGAAGAGAGTTGGTCCTAGAACACTGCCTTGGGGGACACCACTATTGACAGGTACAGATTTTGATAGGATACTCCCATTTTTGACCATTTGTTGTCTGTTTGACAGGAATGCTTCTATCCAGTTATGCAGCTGTCCAGAGATACTGGAAGATTTTAGTTTTAGGAGTAGTTTGTTGTGTACCACTGAATCAAAGGCTTTACAGAAGTCTATCTAGATTGCGTCTATTACTTTGCCCTGATCAAGTTGTGCAGTCCACATGTTTTTGCAGTGTAAGAGTTGCAGATTACAGGATAGTTTTTTTTCTGAAACCAAATTGTTTATTAGAGAGTAGGATGTTTGTCTCTAAGTGGAGGATGATGGATTGGTTAATAATTGATTCCATGACTTTACAGGTGATGCAGCATAAGGAGATTGGTCTGTAATTTTCAACTAGGCCAGGGTCTCCCTTTTTGAAGATGGGGATGTCCATGACTTGTGACCATAGTTTGGCAAGGAGCTGGTCCTGAAAGGTTTTTCAAAGATTATGCTTAGAGGTTCGGCTATGGCAGTGGAAGCTTTTTAAAGAAGTAGGCACATATTCCATCCGGTCCAATAGATAGAGATGGTTTTAGATTGCATAGTGCTTTTTCAACATTGTCTTCTGTAAAATCAATATGTATTAGATCGTTGTGGTTGTCTGTGGTTCGGCTAGGAAATACTGGGCATGATCCATTGCTGTTTACAAATACTGAGCTAAAGAATGTGTTAAAGAGGTTGGCTTTAATGGTGTCGTTGTTGCAGTCTTTACCATTAGGTCCTATCAGGGATGGGATGGACCTTGAGTCTTTTAGTTTGTTGTTTACAAAATTGTAGAAAGTATGGGTGGAATTGGTGCATAGAAGGTTTTCTTCTTGTTTAATGTGATAATTGGTGGATTCAGTCTTTATCTGGTGGCATAAATTTTTGTAATCGGCTTTTGAAGTTGGCAATGTTGACCAGATTTGTTTTTCCGCCAGAGTGATCTCTTTTTGGATTGAAGTTTCCTTATTGTTATGGGTAATCTTTTTTTTGGGGGGGGGAGTTGTTATTGGTACATATAGTTTGATGACTCTTTTGACTTCAAGTAAAAATATGTTGTAATGATCTTCAACAGTATTGCATCCAGTGAATAGAGATTGCCAATCAAGGGATGAGAGATCGTTGTCTATAAGATCATACTTGCCTTTTTTGAAGTTATAATTGGGGATTATGTCATTCTGATGATTTTTGTGTGGGCGTATGTTGAGACAAAAGTCAATCATATTGTGGTCACTGCTGGAAAAGTGTTCTTTAATTTGTATTTCGTAAATTAAATTCAAACTATTGCAGAAGATGAGATCGAGGCAGTTGTTAAGTCTAGTATTGTTTGTGACTAGTTGTTCCAGTCCCAGATTTGTAACAGCATTGTAGAAGGTTGCGTGTATGGGTTCAATTATACATTCGTTTAGGGTCCAGTTAATATGAGGTAGATTGAAGTCACCAAGAAAAATAAAACCGTGTGGGCAGGATGCTGCCCATGTTAGTAGTGTGTTTAGCTTGTTTACATATTTGGTGTCATAATCAGGGGCTCTGTAACATAGTAAGAATCGAAATGTGATATTTAAGGATAGTTCACAGATAATGGTCTCAGGAAGAGCAAGCTCCTGGGTAACTTGGATGTTTTTTAGATGTAAGGACTTTTTTGGGGGGTAAATTTTATTTGCGTTTTCACAAAGAGAGAAAAAATACAAATAAAACATCTTTTTTGAAAGTAGTATAATCCCGGGTTACATTTCTTTGTACAGACACAAATTCAGGTTCATGCTCATTTTTATATTCTATTCCATATCTTATTACTATTTTACATTTTCTGCATAGCTTCTTCCCTCTTTTAATTTTCTCAATTTTATTTTAATTATCTCATCTCAGTTCAAATCATTGTATTTATATTTTTTGTCTGTCCTGTTTCAATTATCTGTTATCTTTTCTCATTAAACAAAATTTCTCCTGTAGTTACTGATTGGAGTATGATGCCTTTATATCTTTTCCCTAAAATTGTAACATTCAATATAATACATAACCTCCATTCGGATTCTGCTTGGTACATTCTTAAAATACACACTGTATTCTTAAAAAAAGAAAAAAATTATAAATGTATATAATTAAAACAACATTCCATTCCAATTCAATTCTATCATTCATATTAATATTCATTAAAGTCTTAACATCTTTAACATTACTTTTCAATTAAATATCATACTTCTATGGGAACAATTATAAGCTTTCCATAGTTAATTCCCCCCCCTCACTTATATTTTATAAAACATTAACTAATTAAAATGTTCCCGTTCCTTCCTAATTCAATTTTCTCATTTATTTTATTTCACTTATTTTATTCACAAACATTTCACTAAATGACACTGAATATTTTATCCCACATTTTAATCATCCATTGTTTCCAATTTTCTAAAGTTATTTCTATTACTAATATAACAATACAATCTTAGGTATCTTTACAGAATCCCTTTTTCAGTTAGATTTTCACCCATTATCTCTCTATATCTTGCTATTTCTCTATATCTTGCTCCGGACCTTTGTAACTTCTTTTCCTTTCCTTCTTCCCTCTCTTCTTCTCTCTCCCCTTTTTACCGCCTTGTCTCTCTACCTCTGTTTCTCTCTTCTGTATTCCCCTTTTCTGTTGCTTTCCAGTATTATACTTATTTTTCGAGTTATTTTTCTTTTCTTTGGTTGTTTTTTTTAGTCTTAAATTCTCCATTCTCTTTCCCCCCTTTCCTTTTTCTTCCCCACATAGAATTACTTGTTCATTAAAGATGGCTTCTTCTTTGTCCCAGTCTTCTTGTTTTGCAGTCGTTTCTTGTTGTTTCTCATAGTTCCGAATATCCATTTCTAAGAATTGAAAAACGAAGCCAAAATAACCCTTCCCTTCTTGTGCATCTTCTTTGTACTTTTTAAGTTCCATTTTCAATTCATCCAGAAGTGGTGCCATTGTATAAATTTTTAAACAACCACCCGATTGATTTTAGTCATTCAAATATAATAACCAAGAATCCAAAGATCACCAAATAATCCAAATACACACAAGCTGTTTCTTTTTTGCTCTTTTTTTTTCACTTTTGCTTCCTGGGGTTACTATTTAGTTGCAAAGTTTCAGTTAAAATGTATCTTTTAGAAGTCTTGTTAAAGTTTTACTTTAGATTCTTTTTAATTCCAGGCAGTCTCCTCCCTCTTCCAGATCCTGCCCTTATTCTTTTTCTCTCCCTTCCTGCTTATGAAAAAGAAAGTTTTTAATGTCCAAAAATCTTTATTATCCCTTTGGCATTTTGTTTTATTTTCAGCTTAATTGCCTATTGATGTCAAAGTGGATTTTTCCAATTCTTATTTAAGTCTCTTAGTTGTCAGTATAGGGAAGGAGAGAAGGAAAAAAAAAGCCAAACCTTTCCCTTTTCACTTTCCTTCGCTGCTTCTGACTCTTCTTTGAGAACAATGTTGTTTTTGTAAGTTTAAATTCCAGGGTACCTTACGTTGTTGTTTTTTCAGTTTAACCCAGTCAGCCAAAACTTTCTCTTCTTATCTTCCTCCTGCACATTCTTTTCTAGTCAAGTTCTTCTTTGTGGTGGCCATTTCTGACCACCACTGCAACCGCCTTCAGGAAAGGGAGTAATGGCCAGCTGAGGAGGAGAGATGTGGCTCTCCTCAACCCTGCTGGTGGTCTCCCCCCTCTTCACCACCTCTACGGGGAGGCTTAGCCCTGAAACCAGCCGGCTTGGGGCATTCCAGAGGCGAGCCCAGACAGAAACCGCGCACAATCGCGGATTTCTGTCTGTCAATGAAGCCCTTCAAGCCAGATGTAAGGACTTTTTATAGAAGATAGCAACACCACCTCCTCTACGAATTTCACGATCTGATCGGTAAACATGATAGTCTCTTACTGTGGTAATGGAGTCAGGGAGAGATGGGTTGAACCTTGTTTCACAGACAAATATAATGTCGAATTTAGCCAGATTTAGTAAGAGGAGGAATTCAGGTATTTTATTCACAAGGCTTCTTGCATTGAGTAGCTTGGATTTAAGGCCAGCAGTAGTTGGAATTGAGGTAGTTAGGGGCGTGCGTGCCTAGTCTTGGGTGATGGTGGATTGGTTGAAGTAGGATTGTGGTTGAAGGTTAAAGCTGAGTTGCGGGTTGTATGACTTACTTTTGATACAGTCAGCATGGTAGCAAATGTACAGATCCTTCTCTCCATTGTCTAGACATTTTTTGCGTTCAGTGCAGAGTACACAGTGGGCTGTATGCTTAGGTCAGGGTGAGAACAGAGGTTCTTATGGTTGGTGTTGGTTTTGGTGAGTGAATTTATAGTATAAATGAATTTATGTTTGCTTGATTCATTTTTGCAAATGACCCTGCAGAAACGTGGGGCCACAGAGCCGTCTCTGTTTTTGAGCTCTCGGCCAATGCGGGAAATGTCAAGTATTTCACCAGGGGAGATGATTGATGCTTGATAATCACTGATGATGTTTCGGACAGTTGTGATATCATCATTGTCATTGATGTCCTCTAGACCAAATAAGATGGCGTTTGGACGTTTTCATTTGTGCTCAACAGCTTCTCTGATGAGGACCTTCCCTCATCAGATCTGATCCATCCTTCCTTCCTTCCTTCCTTCCTTCCTTCCTTCCTTCCTTCCTTCCTTCCTTCCTTCCTTCCTTCCTTCCTTCCTTCCTTCCTTCCTTCTCCTCTTCTTCTCCAAACCCCCCTTTCTTCTAGTGCTGATGATATTACCTAGTTGGTTAATAAAATGTCCGCTAGAAAACCACCAAAATCAAAGCACCCAGATCCTCACAGTCAACCTCCTCCTCTCCACACCCCTCCTTCCTCGTAGGGCTGATGACGTAACCTAGTTGGGCAACATCAAAAGTCGGTGAGGGTTTTAGGAGCTGGAAGCAGTCCTTCCTCCATTGGCTCAGCCACCACACATCTGTCCTCTTTGTGAGAGAGGTCACTGATCCAGAGCCCCCTGCACATCTGGCACCTCCGGCCTGCCGTTTCCAGCACACGGCCGGGCCATCTGGATTTCCAGCATGCTGCCATTTCCACCTCGCTCTTTTGATCCACCTCTTCCACCTTTGGGACTCGTCTGTGGCACAGAACGACCATCCGATTCCTCCGCACCAGCTGTCAAAATAATCTGGCTTCACCTCTCTTGGGCGTGAGTTGACAACGGAGCTTTGACAGCCGGCGAGTCGGCAGTTGGCTTTGGGCTTCAAAAGAGGACAAAGAACAAAGCTGACCTTTTCTGCCGTCCCAACGGTCACAGACAGGAACCAGGGCCGGTTTGGACTTCAACATCCCAAACCCGATGGAGCCGCGTTTTCAAAGGATGCCAAACGCAAGGAAGTGTTTCCGTCATAGAGGCGGTTTGGTAACAAGACCCCTCCAGGGTTCTCGCTGTTCCACCTGGTGACAGCCCAAATTAGGGTGGGTTGATCTGTTCTGATCCAGCTCCCCAAACACGGCTACCCTTTGTAGTGGAAGCAATGATTCCTTTATTAGGAGCCCCAGCAAAAGTTTCTCTCTCACCGCAGGCTAACAAATCCATCCGGCGAGGAGTTACAGATATTACAGATAATCAGATTCAGAAGGGACCTTGTAGGTCATCTAGTCCAACCCCCCGCCCAAGCAGGAGACCCTACACCTTTGCTGCCAAATGGCAGTCCAGTCTCTTCTTGAAAGCGTCCAGGAATGATGCTCCCCGCAACTTCTGAAGGCAACTTCTGTTCCATGAATTGATTGTCCTCACTGTCAGAAAATTCCTCCTTATTTCCGGGTTGAATCTCTCCTTGTTCAGTTTCCATCCATTATTTCTTGCCTGGCCTTCGGGTGCCTTGGAAAACTTATTTCAAATTTCATTGTATTTGTGGAATGCAATGACAATAAAGGTATTCTATTCTATTCTCTGGGGCAGCCCCTCAAATATTGGAAGACTGCTCTCCTGTCTCCCCGGTCCTTCTCTTCACTAGACCAGCCAGGCCCAGTTCCTGCAACCGTTCATTATATGGTTCAGCCTCCAGTCCCCCAATCATCCTGGTTTGCTCTTCTCTGCACTTTTTCTAGAGTCTCAACATCTTTTTTATAATGTGATGACCCAAACAGGATGCAGTACTCTAGGTGTGGTCTTACTAAGGCTTTATAGAGTGGTATCAGTACCTCCCTTGATCTTGATTGTATCCCTCTGTTAATGCAGTTTAGGATTGCATTAGCTTTTTTGACTGCTGCTGCACACTGATGGCTCCTATTTAGCTGGTTGTCCACTAAGACTCCAAAATTCCTCCCCCAGTTCCTGCTATTGAGCCTGGTTTCACCCAGTCTAGATGTGTCCTTTTGTTTTCTCTTGCCTAAGTGTAAGACTTTAATTTTTTCTGCAGTTGTCTGCCACATCTATTCATCTCTGCCTTTTATCCCCAGAGGTAGGGTGGCTCTTCGTTAGCAGTGATGGCTTTTCTGTCCCAAGGACCAGCTCATAGATTTCCACTGCTCTCCTCTCCTCTGCCTTCTGAGCAACTGTGCGTCAGGCACCGGATCAAGCTGTTCCTCCTCTTCCTCATCAGCCACCCCCAGACCTGGGGGCTGTTGACTCTCCATCTGAGGGCTGATGGACGGCCCAGGCTCCGCCTCTCTCTCTCTCTCTCTCTCTCTTTCTCTGCCAGCTCCATTCCCTCTTCTTCTTCGGAGCTCCCAGGATGCCCCGACTCCCACACCTCCTCCTTCTCCTCTGAATCAGCTGCTGGAGGGGCTAAGGGTCAACAGACCACAACATCATCCTTCTCAAGGGTGTCAGGAACATCCGCAGGAGCTGAAGGAGGAAACAGGGCAGGGTGGGTGAGATAGGAGGCTCAGGATGTGGGTTTGCAAAGTACGAGAAAACTTCATGTGCCACTCAGAATGAAGTAGCAGGAGGGAAAAGTAGATTCTTCCTTAGAGACCTGGATGAAGGTCAAAAGCGGAAGAGCTTGGAGAGCAGAAAGGAAATCGAGAAGCAATAGGAAGCATGAAAAAAAAAAACCATTCCATCAATCAATAAATCCATCAACAATCCATCTTGATCGGGTCACAGGTCAGCGGATGAAACACTGAGCCCACAGATAGTTAGCGTAAAGCAGGCAGGAAAAATGGAATTGTTCTAAAAATAGTTGAAAATAACTTAAAGTACGGCTAGGGCACACCAACTATAAAACAGTAGTTAGTTGGGTCTCTTGAAAAAAAAAATTAAAGATAGAAACTCAAAATGCAAGTAAGGAGGGAGGAATAAAAAGCAAGTGGGATCTTTTGGAAAAACTTACTTATTTTCTGGTTGGCTGGCTTTCTCACTTTCTTAACCGGTTTGGTCCAGTGGTTAAGACGCCAGGGTAGACAGCAGGAGATCATGGGTTCTAGTCCTGCCTTAGGCACGAAAGCCAGTGGGGTGACTTTGGGCCAATCTTCAGGAGAGATTGTGAGTTCTAGTCTCACCTTAGGCGGGAGAGCTGGCTAGGTGACTTTGGGCAAATCCCAAGGAGACTGTGAGTTCTAGTTCTGCCTTAGGCATGAAAGATAGCTGGTTGACTTTGGACCAATCACCAGGAGACAGTGAGTTCAAATCCAACCTTAGGCATGAAAGTTGGCTAGGTGACCTTGGGCTCACCTCACCTCACAGGGTTGTTGTTCTGGGGAAAAAAGAGGAGGAGGAAGAGGAAGGTATGTTGGGTATCTTCACAGCTTTGAGTTATTTCTAAAAATAATAAAAATGGGATATAAATCAATCAATCCATAAGCAGCTGAGATTTGGGGGGCCTGTCCATTCCCAATGGCTGAGATTGAGGAAATTAAAGAGCAGGAAGAGTAGATCACCTACCCTGAGTAAATACTCACATCTGACAGGTCTACAGGCCTCCATCAGTGGGTCAGCTTTGCATACAAGCTGCCCAGAGTTTCTTTATTTCAACGAATGAATGAATGAATGAATGAATGAATGAATGAATGACTATCCCTTACTTTTACAATTTGATCGTGTTCTTTCTGTGTTCCTATGCTTGGGCGCATGACTTTCCCCCCCTCCCAGCTTTGGGATAGTAAATCTATGCGCTCCGGTCTCGTTCTCTCCACCTTATTTAACACGGAGTCCGGAGGTTTCACTTACATTTTGCTGCAAGAGCCAGAATTTCACTCCAAACCAATTTAGGGAGGCAAATAAAAGTCTGTTCCAGGGCGAGGAAAGGCAACCTGGTGAGAAGAAATGGGGGTGTTAGTGTGCAAAGGGGGAAGGAGAGTGAGGGCAGCTTTTTTTAACTAGCGCGTTTTATTAAGTCATCCGAATTTTGGCGATCAGAGACTAGCAAGGTTCTTCTACAATACCTGCACTCTCTTTCTTTCTTTCTTTCTTTCTTTCTTTCTTTCTTTCTTTCTTTCTTTCTTTCTTTCTTTCTTCCTTCCTTCCTTCCTTCCTTCCTTCCTTCCTTCCTTCCTTCTTTCTTTCCTTCCTATCTCTGCCCTTCCTTCCTTCCTTCCTTCCTTCCTTCCTTCCTTCCTTGTCTCTGCTCTCTTTCTCTTTCCTTCTTCCCCTTTCTCTTTTTCCTTTTCTCTTTCTCTCTCTCTCTCTTCCTCTTTTCTCTTCCTTCCTTCCTTCCTTCCTTCCTTCCTTCCTTCCTTCCTTCCTATCCTTCCTTCTCTTTTCTTTCTGCTCTCTCTTTCTCTCTCTCCTTCCTTCCTTCCTTCCTTCCTTCCTTCCTTCCTTCCTTCCTTCCTTCCTTCCTTCCTTCACTGCTTTCTTTCTTTCTTTCTTTCTTTCTTTCTTTCTTTCTTTCTTCTCTTTCCTTTCTCCTTCTCCTTCTTCCTTCTTCCTTCTTCCTTCCTTCCTTCCTTTCTTTCTTTCTTTCTTTCTTTCTTTCTTTCTTTCTTTCTTTTTCTTCTCTCTTCATTATCTCTTCTTCTCTCTTTCTCTCTCTCTCTCTCTTCTCTTCCTCCCTTCCTCCCTCCCTCCTCCCTCCCCCTTCCCCTTCACTCTCCCCCTTCTGTCACTTACTTACTTGCCAAATATCAGCTCCCCATGGCAAACCTCAAGGAACAACTAAAACAGACCTTCGTACTAGAGCACCTAGAAAGCCTAACCCTCCATCCAGACTATTTCCCAGAGACAGGCGGAAAAAGGAAACCCGAATTACTAACCAAGCTTCTCTGATACAGAGCTAACCTTTGGCTTAACAATGGTTTATTTCATGGCTATTCCAGGTTACAAAGGCATTGAAAAAAAAGTGACATATGACCCCTTTTCACACTTACAACCATTGCAGCATCCCCCATGGTCACGTGATCCAAATTTGGCCACTCAGCAAGTGGCTCTTATTTATGTCTTAAGGAGGTCCATCTGGTGGGACCCAGAAGAAGGGCCTTCTCCATGGTGGCTCCTTCCTTCTAATTTGAAGGACCATCACTCCCCAATCATCTCTACCAGAGCGGGGAGACAGGAGATGTTATGGGTCTACTCTCTTAAGGAAGTCCATCTGGTAGGACCCAGAAGAAGAATCTTCTCCATGGTGGCTCCTTCCTTCTAATTTGAAGCACCATCATTTCCTAGTCATCTCTACCTGACCCACCAAGCAGGGAGCCAGGAGATGTTATGGGTCTCCTCTCTTAAGGAAGTCCATCTGATGAGACCAAGAAGAAGCATCTTCTCCATGGTGGCTCCCTCCTTGTAACTTGAAGGACCATCACTCCCCAATCATCTCTACCTGACCCACCAAGCAGGGAGCCAGGAGATGTTATGGGTCTCCTCTCTTAAGGAAGTCCATCTGATGAGACCGAGAAGGAGAACCTTCTCCATGGTGGCTCCCTCCCTGTTATTTAAAGGACCATCATTTCCAATCATCTCTACTTGACCCACCAGAGTGGGGAGGTAGGGATGTCATGAGTTCCCTCTCTTTTAGGTCCATCTGGTGGGACCAAGAAGGAGCATCTTCACCATGGTGACTCCCTCCTTGTAACTTGAAGGACCATCACTCCCCAATCATCTCTACTTGACCCACCAGAGCGGAGAGACAGGAGGATTTATGGGTCTCCTCTCTTAAACAGATCCATCCGATGGGACCCAGAAGAAGGGCCTTGTTGGTCACCTCTGCTGTCCAAAAAATTTGGATATTTGTACCAAAGCCTCCTGACCTTGGAGTGCAGCAGAAAATAGACTAGAATAAACAGAGTTGGAAGAGATCTTGGAGGTCTTCTAGTCTAACCCCTTGCCCAGGAAGGAAACCCTGTATCATTTCAGACAAATGGTTATCCACTCTCTTCTTAAAAACTTCCAGTGTTGGAGCATTTACAACGTCTGGTGGCAAACTGTTCCAATGGTTAATTGTTCTCACTGTCCGGAAATTTCTCCTTACTTCCAAGTCGCTTCTCTCCTTGATGAGTTTCCATCCGTTGCTTCTTGTCCTGTCCTTCTGGGGCTTTGGAGAATAGCTTGACTCCCTCTTCTTTTGGGGCAGCCCCTGAGATATTGGAAGACTGCTATCACGTCGCTCCTCGTTCTTCTTTACATTTAACTAGACATACACAACTCCAACAACCGTTCTTTGTATGTTTTAGCTTCCAGTCCCCTAATCATCCTTGTTGTTCTCTGCGCTCTTTCCAGAGTCTCAAGCGGGGGTGGGCTTCCCAAAATTTACCAACTGGTCCTCAACCAGGTTGCTGGGTGAGTGTGGCCATGGTGGGCGTGGCCTAATCGGCCTCCTGCACCATGGCAGGGAGGCCGTTTTCACCCTCCCTGGGATCCGGTGGCTTTCTGGGATGGTGAAAATGGAGGCCCACCAGACGCCAGAAGCGGGCCCATTTCTGGCCTTCTGGAGTCTCGGGGAGGCCTGTTGTTGCCCTCCACAAGCCTTCACACAGGCCCTGCACTTACCTTGGATCCAAAATGGGCCACGTGGGAGGGGCTGAGCGGGCTGCGCAAGCCAGGTGTTGCGACTACCGGTGCGGAGAACCAGATGTAAAATTAGCATCTGGTTTGCCCGAACCGGTGTGAGCCAGTACACACCTTGTTCTCAACATCTCTTTAACATTGTGGTGAGCAAAACTGGACGCAGTCTTCCCAGTGTGGTCTTATTAAGGCCCTATAAAGTGGTCCTAATGCTTGATTCGATCCCTCTGTGATTGCAGGCTAGAACTGTGTTGGCTTTGGGGGCAGCTGCAGCGCACGGCTGGCTCACACTTAAATGATATTTCAGTGATCGTCCACTAGGACTCCAAGATCCCTCTCGCAGTTACTGTTGAAGGAAATAAATATTACGTTACTCTTTTATAATAGAATTAGAAATATGAATTGCATTTATTAAGCTGTGTTGTCTTTGTTGCTGTATCCTAACCACAAAGTATGTTCAGTTAAACAAGACGTGCTGGATAGTTGCAGGCTTCTTAGAAAACAGGAACAAGGTGAGGTTACAGGTAAACAAGATAAGGTATCTGGTGCCTAGGAAGAAACAGTCAAGCCAACCCTTTACCTTATAGTAGGAGAGATAATAGAGATAGTAAGGGGAGAGAGGAGGGCTTCTTAAGTGTGGCGTGCATTGTGTAGAGGAGGGGTCGCCAACCTTTTGGACCTCAGGGACCACCAAACACATAATTTTAAATTCCAGGGACCACTAATATGAATTTTGACCGATGGTGGCTTGCTGATGTTGGTGGGAGAGAGATAGAGATAGAAAGAGATCTTATCTAACTTCTCTCTCCCTCTCTTTCTCTCTCTCTCTCTCTCTCTCTCTCTCTCTTTCTCTCTCACACACACACACACACACACACACACACACACAAACAAACTCACAGAGCCAGAGGTGGGATTCAAATTTCTTAACAACTGGTTCTGTGGGCATAGCCTAATTTGTGGGTGTGGCTTGGTGGTCATGTGACTGGCTGGGCACGGCTTGTATGTAAATATTATAAATCTTTATGTCAATATTGAATTTTTGATAAAACAAAGAGCAACTTTTACCCCAAATCAGGCAAAGCAGGCAGGCAGATTGAGTTGCTCACAGAATCACAGATTCATTCAGAGATCTGTCTACCTGCCATCGGCTAGCTCAGTCTGTCACGTAAAATTTGCTTGCAAGCAAACTCACAAAATTAACTCACAATGCACCATGTATGTAAATATTGAATTTTTTATATAAAAAAAGCCACTTTTACCCAAAATCAGGCAAAGCAGGCGGATTGAGCTGCTCACAGAATCATTCAGTGACCTATCTATCTGCCATCGGCTAGCTTAGTCTCTCAGATTTGCTTGCCGTGAGTCTGCACTGAATTTGCTTGCAAGCAAACCTTTAGTCCTAAGGGAGGTTCGGCTGTACTTAAAAGCAGAGCCGAAGATCTAAAGACTAGCTGGAAAGCAAGAAATCCAACCATTTCCCGCTTCCTAGCTAATCTAAATCTCCCGGCACAGCAGAACACCTGAGGGTCGGAAAAAGGAAAAATAGCAACTTAGCGGGCAAGTTTGCCAGGTTAGGAGTGAGTGGGTTTTTTTTTTTTTCCCGCGGACCATGTGGGCGGCACAGCCTTGTGTTTCTACGCAGCCTAGATTAATTGCTTTGTGGGGGTGTGTGTTCTGGGGGTGACATTTCTCTGTGGACCACCAAAATTTTCTCATGGACCACTGGTTGGCAACCACTGGTGTGTTGTGTATAAAATGTATTGTCTGACCATTAGATCTTGTTCTTCTTGTACCCAGTCCACTTTGGAAGGGACTCAAAGGACCATTTACAAATGCTTATTTTCTTTAATAAACCTTTGAATTGTGAACCAGACCTGGCTCTGTATTGTGAGTATTAAATAATTTGAGTCTTACCTCTCAGGCTATTGTTGAGCCAGGGATCAGGTATACTATACCTGTGCATTTTGGGGTTTTTTTGGAGAGAGCTTGGCTGTGGCTGATCCATACCGGAAAAGCAGGAGAACTCAACCGTATAACTTCTCTTGGACTTCTGATGAAGAAAGCCCAGGTGGAAGTCAATCGATCAAAGCTTCTTTGTGATTCCAGTCATGTAGCTCTCGCCTTGGGGCAGAGCTTAGCTTACCCTCAACTTTCTTCTCCTGTGCTTTCCATAATCCCTGTCTGAAGGAAAAGTGCTCAGGTGAATTCTTCTTTTTTTTCATCCTGCAATTCTCCCAGCATGCTTTTTTTCTCTCTTAAAGCTAAAGGAAAGGAAAAGAAGGTGATAGGAAGGACAGGAGGAAGGAAAGGAGTGATGCTAGCTTGGTTTATGCACAGTGTTGACTGTGTTTTCTTGAGTTTAAATGAGGTTAGCTGCTCAGGGGTCACCCCAGTGAGATGGGCAGTCGTGTAAATCGAACCACAGACAGACAAACAAGGCAGAGAGACAGAAACCTCGTAGTTCTCTTTATAAACAGGCTAAAATACCCCAATCGAGGAACTGCTAGTTCAGACAAACAATCAGTAAACCACAGCTCAGTCAAGAAACAACCAAGACCGCTCCCACTGACACCGAGAGAGCAAGCCATCATTGGACAGCAAACCTCACTCCCTTACAGCACTGCTGATGCCACCTAGTTGGGTCATGAAATGTCTGTGAGAAAATAACCAGGTGGAGAGGGCACCAAGAAGCCCACAGTCCTCCTCCCCACCCCTCTCAAATCCCATTCCCTTTTAGCACTGATGATGTTACCTAGTTGGGTAATGAAACGTTTGCAAGAAAACAGCCAAGGTCAGAGATCAACAAGGACCACACAATTCAAGCCTAAGATATAAATAGTGTCTTCTACTGGTCTGTCTGTCTCTCCATCCATCCATCCATCCATCCATCCATCCATCCATCCATCCATATCTGTGTCTGTCTGTCTGTTCGTCTGTCCATCCATCATCCATCCATCCATCCATCCATCCATCCATCCATCCATCCATATCTGTGTCTGTCTGTCTGTCCGTCTGTCCGTCCATCCACCCATCCATATCTATCCTCTATATCTGTGTCTGTCTGTCTGTTCATCTGTCCATCCATCCATCCATCCATCCATCCATCCATCTGTCTGTCTCTGTCTGTCCATCCATCCATCCATCCATCCATCCATATCTCTGTCTGTCTGTCTGTCTGTCTGTCTGTCTGTCTGTCTCTCTGTCTCTCTGTCTCTCTGTCTGTCTGTCTGTCCGTCCACCCATCCATATCTATCCTCTATATCTGTGTCTGTCTGTCTGTTTGTCTGTCCATCCATCCATCCATCCATCCATCCATCCATATCTGTGTCTGTCTGTCTGTCTGTCTGTCAGTCTGTCCATCCGTCCATCCATCCATCCATCCATCCATCCATCCATATCTGTCTGTCTGTCTATCTATCTATCTATCTATCTATCTATCTATCTATCTATCTATCTATCTATCTATCTATCTAAATACTAGACCAACAGTCAAGCAGTAAACAATACCCCAGTGAAGGAATCCCCAAGGACACTCCTATCAAAGTTACAGAGCAAGCTACTAGTACGTAAACAGAGTGCAAACCCCACTCCCTCCTAGCTGACAATATACCCTAGGTCATGTTAAACCCCGGTTAGGTTGCCAAGTGGTGTGAGCCCTACTTCCCGATTCTGTGTTTTGTGTGAGTGCAGACAATAGTTGACAGCCTGAGGTGTGTTGGGAGCACCCACTGTTCCCCCGAGGAGGAGAAACTAGAGGAAGGTGCATCTCCAAGGAGCCCTGGCACATGGCAGCCTGGATAGACAATGAAATTTCATTTTTAATGCACGCCGATTAGTGTACCTTTAAAGTGACAATAAAGTTATTCCAAGGAAGTCCCAGTCTAGACCTTCAAAGATAAAGCGAAAAACAGATGCCACAACAGCCGTAAAAATACCCTGCATGTCACGGACATCGCTACCAACCTGAGCCGCGAGTCTATATTTCAGGCATGCCGGATTTTATACGTTTTATATGTTAATGATCCTCTCCTGTAGGACGACATAAAATAACACGGCTCATTTAAGCTGGAGGTTGTGAGGCTCATGCTGCAAAGCTTCTGCATAACAGATAGGATTGGAAGAGGAGGGAGCAGAGGGTTGCCAGGGACCAGGATGTTTCCTTATGCGTCCCTTGTCCCTAATGTTTTATCTGACATAAAAGCCAGGCACGCACACCTACTTATCGCCCGATAACGTCCTTATAGGGAAACGGGCCAGCCATCTTGTCTTTCTGCAAATGCCCTTATCGCATGCCAAGCAGCAGCTCGTTCCTTCCTGCCAAAAATTATTATTTTTTTGGGAGGGGGGTAAATTTTATTTGTACATTTTTCTTTAGCATACACGAGTGCTTAATAAGCAGTGTATTTGTCTGGGTCTGTTTACTTACACATAATATCCGTCAGTGGCTGGATTCAATTTTTTTTTACTACTGGCTCTGTGGGCGTGGCTTGGTGGGCGTGGTGTGGCTTGGTGGGCGTGGCAGGGGAAGGATATACTGCAAAATCCCCCTTCCCTCCCCACCCCACTAACCTGCTTTCCAGCTCTGTTCTCCTGTGCAGGGCAACCAAAGGAGACCCAGCCAATCAGCTGTGGGCGTGGCTTGGTGAGAGTGGTGTTTTGTGGGTGACTTAGTGGCTTGGTGGGCATGGTTTGTTGGTGTGGCAGGGGAAGGACACAGTAAAATTCCTATTCTCTTCCCACCCCACTAACCTGCTTTCCAGCTCCGTTCTCCTGTGCAGGGCAACCAAAGGAGACTCAGCCGATCAGCTGGGACTCGGGAGGCGGAGAATAGATATGGGGGCGGGGCCAGTCATAGGTGGGATTGGCTGGTTCTCTGAACGACTCAAGATTTCTGCTACCAGTTCTCCAGAACCGGTCAGAACCTGCCGAATCCCACCTCTGGTTCTATGGCAGACTGAGCTACCTACCCATTTTTTAACTACCAGTTCTGTGGGTGTGGCATGGCTTGAGGGGTGTGGCTTGATGGGCGTGGCAGGGGAAGGATATACTGCAAAATCCTCCTTCCCTCCCCACCCCACTAACCTGCTTTCCAGCTCTGTTCTCCTGCGCAGGGCAACCAAAGGAGACCCAGCCGATCCGCTGGGACTCGATGGGAGGCGGAGAAGAGACGGGGTTGGCGGGACCAGTCAGAGGCGGGATTGGCCGGTTCTCCCAACTACTCGAAATTTCCGCTACTGGTTCTCTAGAACTGGTCAAAACCGGCTGAATCCCACCTCTGAGCAAACCCCACTCCCTTCCAGCACTGACAATAACTCCTAGTTGGGTGACGAGATGTCTGCAAGAAAACAACCAAGCTCAGTGTGCACCAAGGATCCCTCCGCCGATAATCTTGGACTGCGAGCGAACTCAATTCTTCACCCGAGTCGGAATTAGCGTTGGCTTCCAGAGAGTTCCCTGTCATTAAGATCAGAAATTTTTGATCTGGATGATACCATAATTCCTGCCTTTGGTTTTCACTGACTACCAAGTGTGAGGAGAACTTTTCTGAACTGTGTTGAGATCAGTGGTGGTATTTAACCGGTTCGGCCCGGTTCTAGCGATCCGATAGCAGCAATGAGCAGCGGAGACCCAACCGGTTCTCTCCGCCACTCTGTTGTTGGGCCCACCTGCCCACCTGGGCCCCCACACTCACTTTTATCCCCTGAATTGGAAGCGCAGCTGCTTTGCGTGGCACAGAAGAGTGCCGCGCGGCAGCTGCTGAAGTGACCGGGATCGTGCAGGCTTGCCGGAGGCGAGTGAGAACACCTCCGTCCCTGTGCAAAGTGCACATTTGGTGCATGCATGCACACAAAGTGTGTGCACGCACGCAGAGCACGCTCACCAAACCACATCCACTGAACCAGTGGCAAACATATTTGAATCCCACCACTGGTTGAAATTTGACTCCCCCCCCCCAAGGCATGCTAAGAAAATAATTTCTAGGTCAGAACCTGCTGAATTCCACCTCTGGTATCAATAATAATAATAATAATGACAATATTTACTTGTATATAGTGCTATTCTTCCAACTTCTAATGTCTACCTTTGTGGTCTAACCATTTGTAAAACAAATGCCATGTTAAAATATATATATATATATATATATATATATATTTTCTATGTCTTCTTTCTCCTTTATCTTTAATGTGAACCAATCCATTTCCGCACAGTTTGATATTTTTAAAAATTATCTTGTCATCTGTAGGAATGTCTTCAATTTTCCAATATTGTGCAAATGCAATTCTTGCTGCTGTCAACACTTGTGATATTAAATAGACAACCCTTTTGTCATATTTTTCTGGTAATATACCTCACAAAAATATTTCTGGCTTTAAATCTATATGTTGCTTCATCATTTTCTCTAACCATGTACATTTTCAATTTATATATATTTATTATTATTTTCAGGTCCAGGATATATATCTTTTTGTTGGCTTTTGATAGTATCTGGCTTTAAACCAACCATCAGCCCCGGCTCAAGCTGCCAAGGGGGCTTCAGATCAGGATGAGGAGCTGCTGAAAATCAAAATGTGTTTCTAGATTTGTAGAGGCCAAATTTGGGGTTTACCAGCACGAAGCCTCCTAATCCCAGATTGTTTTCACATGGGTGTGGTGGTGTCGTGGGCTTCTGTGTAAAGCCAGAGCCGAGACAGAAGCTGAAGTGTGAATAGACTTCATCAAGTTCCTAGATATTGAATCTTACGAAAAACGGAACAACTCAAAGATCCACATATTACCCACAGACCCGAAACAATATGAGTAGTAGCTTTGTTTTGTAACTACTGCAACAGGTTCAGACAGAAGTGATGCTGAGAGGAGACAAAATTGTTGCACATCAAAAATGGCCCGATCCTTCCTTAGGGGGGGGGAAGAAGAACTTTGAACTGGGGGGGGGGGGGGGGGGGGGGGGGGTTGCCAGACGGGGTGAGGCATCAAAAACCGATCTTTAAAATCCAGTCTAGCATTCGATTATCTGGCCTTAACCTTTTCTGCAGACTGATTTCCCAGCATTTGCTAACAGGTGTGGAAAGACCGTTTGCTTTCATATGATGCCTTCAAACTTAGATTTTGCACATGGGCCACTTCTTTGGAGGGAGCTGCACTGGCTGTTGGATTTGCTTCTGGGTCCAGTTTAAAGTTCTGACTGACAAACATTCGATTCGAACTTAAGGCTGAATTTTTTGTTGTTGTTGAGAATAATCAAAGGTGACATTGCAAAAGAAATAAAATATTTAATCTGACATATAGTAACTGCAGCAAGGATAGCGTTAGCTCAGTGTTGGAAGGGAGATCAGATGTCAATGGATAACTTGATAATCCAGAAGATCTACAACTGCACGGAAATGGATAAACTCACCCCAAAGTTAAAAGATAAGGAAGACTCAAAATATTTCACAGTTTGGGAAAACTGGGATAATTGGCTAAAGGATAGAAACCTGTGAGCAAACAGATAGGGAAGGGAAAATATAAAGAGGTTATGATAGGAGTATTTATACCAGATATAGGAAGTAAGTATTGGAAAATTGATAAGAACACACCGTCTAAGCAATTAGAAGTGTTTATGTTTTTACATTTATTACGTTATGTACGTCTTTTTGGTTTCATATTTTAGTTTATTTTTAAAATAAAATAAAAAATAAAGTTCTGATGGTCTACCTCCAAAGCCCTCCATGGCCTGGGGCCAGGTTATTCAAAGGGCATCTTCAGTTACCTCTACTTACCCCGCCCCAGAGCAGGGAGGCTGGATGTGTTATGGGTCTCCACTCTTTAGGAAATCCAACTGGTGGGACCTTCTCTGTGGTGGCTCCCTCTGTGTTTTTTTGAAGAGCCATCATTCCCCAGTCATCTCTATCGGACACACCAGAGCAGGGAGGCAGGGGATGTTAGGGGCCTCCTCTCCTAAGGAGGTCCACCTGGTGGATGGAGCCCAGAAGAAGGGCCATCTCCATAGTGGATTCCTCTCTGTGGAACACCATCCCTGCAGAGGTGACCGGTCCACACCTTGACGCTCTTTGGAAAGGCCCTGAAGATGAGGTTTGGCCAGAGGACCAGGGGATCCCAAGGGGACACGGAGCCCATTGAGTGGTTGGTTGGAGTGTTGTCACCAGGGGGTTAGGGGGCATTGTTTTTTTTAGGGGGGGGGTATTTCTGTAAGCTTCCCAGAATCCCTGTGAGTTGGACAGTGATGTAATTTTTTATAAACATATAGATCGATAGTGATAGATCATTCGAGATAGATGATAGCTAGATATGAATAAATAGATAGATAAATAGATAGATAGATATAGGTATAGATGTAAAATATATAGAATAGAATAGGATTCTTTAATACCAGTGGTGGTATTCTACTAGTTTGGCCTAGTTCTGCAGAGCCGGTAGCAGTGATGAGCAGCGGAGACTGAACCGGTTCTCTCCACCGCTCTTCTGTTGGGCCCACCCGCCCACCTGGGCTCCCGTGTTCACCTTTATCCTCTGATTTTTGACCGCAGCTGCTTTGCGCAGCACAGGGGAGTGGCACAAGGCAGCTGCTGAAATGACCGGGATCGTGCAGGCTTGCAGGAGGTGAGTTAAAATGCCTCTGCGCCTGCACAAAGTGCACGTTTGGCACGCAGGCACATGCAAAGTGTGTGCATGTGCGCAAAGCGTGCCCACCAAGCCAAGCCCACCAAACCGGTGGCAAAATCATTTGAATCCCAACACTGAGATAGATAGATTATAGAGAAATTGAGATATAGTTGATGGATAGAGATTGAGGTAGATATAAATAGATTATAGATATAGATATGGATGGATAGATAGATATGGATAGATGGATATATACTGTAGAGAGATGATAGATAGATAGATGTAGATATGGATAGATAGATATAGATATGGATAGAGATGATAGATATGTAGATGATAGATAGATGTGGATGGATGAATATATACTGCAGATAGATAGATAGATAGATAGATAGATAGATAGATAGATAGATAGATATGGTTAGATAGATATAGATATGGATAGATAGATAGATAGATAGATAGATAGATAGATATAGATATGGATAGATATAGATATGGATAGATATAGATATGGATAGATGATAGATATGGATGGATGAATATATACTGTAGATACGTGATAGATAGATAGATAGATAGATAGATAGATAGATAGATAGATTTAGAATTAGAAGAACTTTATTATCATTGTACAAGTACAATGAAACTGTGGATGCACCCCAGCAACTGTTTGCAATACAATAAAACCAAAGCACTTACAAATGAAGATAAGAAAGTTAGAGTACCCACGTCTCCATTTGCAATTTGAGAGTACAATATCTACGAATATACACAAAATATACATCCATCACTGACTGTAATGCAGATAGATAGATAGATAGATAGATAGATAGATAGATAGATAGATATAGATGGAGATATAGATGGAGAGAAAGAGAGATGGATAGAGAGATGGATAGATAAATAGATAGATAGATAAGTAGATAGATAGATATAGATGGAGATATAGATGGAGAGAAAGAGAGATGGATAGAGAGATGGATGGATAGATAGATAGATAGGTAGATAGATAGATAGATAGATATAGATATAGATATAGATAGATATAGATATTGATGGATAGATAAATAGATAAGATAAGAGATAGACAGGCAGGCAGACAGACAAATTCACCTTTGTTCTGGATTTGCACCTGCCATGTGCTGTAAATGCTATAGAAGAATGAAAGAGGCTGGATTTACCCCATGCTAAACTAGACCCACCTCTCCCTCCCAATGTTCGCATCAACCCAGCTCCTAACGTTGGGTGTACCAAGCCCTGTGTCATTAACCCCCCCCGCGGAGAGCTTCCGCCTCCCCCTTTCCTCGGGACAACCCCTCGTGGGGTCGGTGGGGCCAAGCACGGCCCGCTTTTCCTCCCTCCTTGCACTGAGCGTCTCTGTGAGATTTGAAGGGATTTGTTTGTCTCCGTTTGGCTCCTTTCCCTCCCGATGACATTTTGAGCAAGGAGAAAAAAAACAAACAACAACCCAAAGGTAGCGAAGGAGCGAGCGCCATGCACGGCAAAGCACACTGCCTGGCCCCACAGTGACAGTCCCGCATCTCATGTGCCTCCCAGCCTCTGCAAACATCAAGCCGAGATGAATTGGCGGGCGAGCTCTTCTTATCTACTCTCCTCCGCATCCCTGGCTGTGGGGAGACGGGAGGATGGCGGCGGATTCTGCTCGGCCCGATAGAAGCCGTGCCCTCGGTCGCCTTAGTCTCGGTTCCTGGGAGAGCTCTGCCTGCCTCTTTGGTCTCAAAACGAGACTCCCGGCCTTGCAAGGTTTCGTTTTTCTTTTCTCCCAAGTGCAAAATGGTTTTGGATAAAAAGGCAGCAGGATGTTTCTTGATTCTTTCAACTCTCTTCGATTTATGTTTCCCGTTTGCCAACTGCCCGCCTCTCTCAGAGAGGGACTTTGGGCGGCGTATGATAAAACGTTGAAAGGTAAAAATAGCGTGTATTGAACTCGATCGTTTGGAAGGAGGAAAGGATGATTAAGTCCTGTCGGAATGAGTTCGAGAGCTGAAAGGAGGACTCGAGGGCACCAGCCAGCCCCACAGCTGTGTGTCTCCCCACACGAGGCCATAGAGTCATGTTTTCACTCTTCTTTGGAAGGACAGGAGCGGGGGCTGCCTCACCTCTGGGGGAGAATATTTCACAGGTGTTGTGGTCCACAGGCGGCCTGCGAAGCTGGCAGCAGAGTCGGACAGTGGGGAGGAACATGAGCCAGTCTGGGAGTCTGGGGAGGACTCGGACGAGGGTCCTGCATCCGACACAGAGATGAGTCCAGGGCCATCTGTGCTGACTCCAGAGCCTCCAGAATCTGACAGCAGTGAGGCAGAGGACTAGGGGGAGCCTGTTCCCAGTTTGCACTTG
Source organism: Pseudonaja textilis (assembly GCF_049901715.1). Lineage (NCBI taxonomy): Eukaryota > Metazoa > Chordata > Lepidosauria > Squamata > Elapidae > Pseudonaja > Pseudonaja textilis. The sequence continues at coordinate 255,520,735 of NC_141991.1, forward strand.
CACAAAGCTGCCAGAAGGCAAAAATAGTTAAGACAAAAAGGACCACTCAGGAGTAAAGCTTGGAGGTGATTGGCCCCTCCCATAAGACATAAAGGAAGAGCAAAGGGACAGGAGCCTTTGCAGGAAGCAACTTTATTTGTACTGGTCAGTTTGAAACCTGATTGCTCGGTGTTGAATTTGTGTTCTGTTTTAACCTCGTATAACTATTTGGACATTTAATCGTTGGCAGCATTTCAAGGAAGATAAAGGTGCATGCTTATCAGACTTATCCCGAAGGATTTTGGTAGACTTCCATGGGACTATTTACAAACTCATTACGGGCTGTGAATGACTAAAATTCACAGCCGTTGAAATAAAGAAAAATGGGTTTGGGGCCTAATGTGTGTTTGTTAGTGTCTCCATAAGCCTTGGTCAGAACAACGGGGTGGGGGCAACGACAGACATGGTTCTCTTCCTGGACCTCCCCGTAGGAGGTTTGCAACGCGCCTTCCCTGTCCAAGTGGGTGGGATGGGTTGATGTAATGGGGTGAAAAATGCCCCATAGGTAGGCGGCCCCATGTTGTGTACAGGTCACAATCCGCACCTTGTATTGGATGCAGAAGCCAACTGGTACCCAATGCAGATCATGGAGTAAAGTGTTACATCAACCCCTCTTTGGGTACCCAAGATTGCCCAAGTATTCTGACCCAGTTCCCCAAACACGACAAACCCTCTGAAGTGAACTCAAAACTTCCTTTAATTAAGAGCGCCGGCAGCCCCCGCCAAAAGTTTTTCCCTCATCTCAGGTGAATAGATCCGTCCATCCAGAAGATGAATAGTTGTCTGCCACATCTATTCATCTCCGCCTTTTTTCCCCAGAGGTAGGGTGGGGCTTCGCTAGCAGTGGTGGCTCTTCCGTCCCAAGGACCGGCCCATAGATTTCCACTGCTCTCCTCTCCTCTGCCTTCTGTGCATCTGTGCGTCAGGCACTGGACCCAGCTAATTCCTCCTCTTCCTCATCAGCCACCTCCAGACGTGGAGGCTGTTGACTCTCCATCTGAGGGCTGATGGATGGCCAAGGCTCCACCTCTCTCTCTTTCTCTGCCAGCTCCATTCCCGCTTCTCCCTCAGAGCTGTCAGGTTGCCCTGATGCCTATCCTGACTCCCATGCCGCCTCCTCCTCCTCCTCCTCCTCCTCCTCCTTCTCCTCCTCCTCCTCCGATTCGGCTGCTGGAGAGGCCGGCGGCTGACAGGCCACAACACTACGTGGTTGCATTCTGCACCAGCTAAAACTTCTGGACACTTTGCAAGGGTAGCTCCACATTGAGTTCATTGCAAGAGTCTAGAGAGGAGATGAGCTTGAATGGCTGAGCTGAGATGTCCTTTATCAGCGCAATTGCCAGTTGTCTATGAAGATTCTCCATCATGAAGGTCATGGCTGTCCCAAAAGTGGTTCTCCCCCGCCCCCCAAGAAAGGCAACCGGACTTTCTCGATATTTTCTCTGAAAATGTTTCACTTCTCATCCAAGAAGCTTCTTGAGTTGAGTTGAGTTCAGTCCGGTTGCTTTCCATGGTACTGAAATCCGTCTCTGTTTCTTCTGGTGGATTCTCAGTCATCCAGGTCCTGGTTATCCCAAAGGTGGGTTTTTTTAGGAGGCAACTGGACTTTCTGGTTGTTGTTGTTTTTTTTTGGAAGATATTTCACTCCTCTTCCAAGAAGCTTCTTCAGCTCTGACTGGATGGTGGGGAAGGGAAGGGTTTTTATTCCTTGCAGACAGCTGGTCATTTGAATCCCTTTTAGAGAGTGGAGGTTTATCTGTGTCCTCAGGGTGGCCACTTTCAGCACCAGCTGGAGCTTCTGGATACTTCCCAAGGGTAGCCCCACGTAGAGCTCATCGCAAGAGTCTAGGCAGGCGATGGCTAGAGCGATCAGAGCGATTGCTGATGGCTTTCCATGGTGCTGAAATTCACCTCCGTCTCTTCTTGACTCCAAGTTGACCCGTTGCGTCCCAGGCAGAGGTTGCTGAAACACAGGACTGCCCTTTGGGTGCCTCGACTTATGACTGCATTTGAGCCCAAGATTTCTGTGGCTCAGAGAGACTGTCTGTCATGCCCCTGTCGGAGTCTGATTCCGAGGGGGAGATCGAGCAGCGGACAGGGAGTGGGAGTGGGGCTCCGGTGGCTGTGGAGGAAACTGAGGAAGGGCACAGTCCGGCTGAGCCTTCAGAGGAAGACCCAGGCCCACCCCCTCTTCATCCTAGGGCAAGCAGGGAGGAACGGAGAAGGGAGCAAGGTGAGTAATGTGGGTTACGGGGGAGGAAAGGGCCCTGATTCCCTTCATTAGCTGCGGCTGGATAAAAATAGGATAAAGTGGGGGGTTTGCGCACTTTACGGAATCTTGCTGGAAGCAAAGTGTGAATTATCTTTGTTTGTCAAGTCTTATCTGGGTTCTGGCGTCCTTCCAACAGTGTGTGTTTTGTTATCTTTTGAGTTCTGCAATTCCTTACCCTTCCCCGTCTCGTTAATTGCTGCATTGTGGTTTGTGTTGGTTTTTATTTACAATCTATATGTACTTTGGGTGCGGACGGAATTTCTTCCCTTTAAAAACTGTTCTTGGGAGAGTTTTTTTTCTCCAGACGATGATAACTGGACATTGGGGGCCAAGTTGGAGGAATTAAAGGGACTTGACCTACTTTTGTGACTCTGTTGCTCTTGTGCCACGCCCCTTTGGGTCATCGCCCTGTCATTAAGTGAGTTTTGCCCCATTTTATGACCTTCCTTGCCAGGGTTGTTAAGTGAATCACTGCAGTTGTTAAGTCAGCAACCCAGTTGTTAAGTGAATCTGACTCCCCCGTTGACTTTGCTCTAGAGAAGGTTCTGCAAAAGGGGATCTTGTGATCCCTCGGGACGCGTCAACCGCCATGAGTCAGTTGCCAAGAAGCGGGATTTTGATCATGTGGTCAGATGAACTGGTCTTCTTGCTCCTTCTCCTTCAATTTCGCCTTTCTTTTCCTCCTTCTCTCCCTCTCTCCTTTCTTCTCCTTCGCCTCTCCCTTTCCTTTCCTTTTTCTAGTTCCCATTCCCTTCTCCTCCTGCCGCTTCTCCTTCTTTTCTTTTTTCTCCTTCTTTCATTCTCTCTGCCACCTCTCCTTTCTTCCCCTCCTCTTCCTCTTCCTCTTCCCTTTCCCCTTTTTTCCTTTTTGTGCTCTTCCTCTTCCTCCTCCTTTTTCCCCTCCTTCTCTTTCTCTCCCATTTCTCTCTCTCCTTTTTCATTTTCTTTACTTTGTGCTTTCTCCTCCTTTCTCTTTCTCTCTCTTCTTCCTCTCCTCTTTCTCTTCCTTTTTCTTTCTTTCCTTTGTGCTCCTTCTCTTCCTCCTCTTTCTCTCCTTTTCCTCCTCCTCTTTTTCCCTCCTTTCTCTCTCTCTCTCTCTCCGTGTGTCTCTTCCTTCCCTTCTCTTCCTCTTTCTTCCTTTTCTCTTTCTTTTTTTGTGCTCCTTCTCTTCCTCCTCTTTCTTCTCCTTCCTCCTCCTCTTTCTCTCCCTCATTTCTCTCTCTCTCTCTCTCTCTGTGTCTTCTTCCTTCCCCTTCTCTTCCTCTTTCTTCCCTTTTCTCTTTCTTTTTTTGTGCTCCTTCTCTTCCTCCTCTTTCTTCTCCTTTTCCTCCTCCTCTTTCTCTCCCTCCTTTCTCTCTCTCTCTCTCTCTGTGTCTTCTTCCTTCCCCTTCTCTTCCTCTTTCTTCCCTTTTCTCTTTCTTTCCTTTGTGCTCCTTCTCTTCCTCCTCTTTCTTCTCCTTTTCCTCCTCCTCTTTCTCTCCCTCCTTTCTCTCTCTCTCTCTCTCTCTCTCTGTGTCTTCTTCCTTCCCCTTCTCTTCCTCTTTCTTCCCTTTTCTCTTTCTTTCCTTTGTGCTCCTTCTCTTCCTCCTCTTTCTTCTCCTTTTCCTCCTCCTCTTTCTCTCCTCATTTTCTCTCTCTCTCTCTCTCTCTGTGTCTTCTTCCTTCCCCTCTCTTCCTCTTCCTCTTCCTTTTCTCTTTCTTTTCCTTTGCGCTCCTTCTCTTCCTCCTCTTTCTTCTCCTTTCCTCCTCCTCTTTCTCTCCTCTCCTTCTCTCTCTCTCTCTCTCTGTGTCTTCTTCCTTCCCCTTCTCTTCCTCTTTCTTCCCTTTTTCTTTCTTTCCTTTGTGCTCCTTCTCTTCCTCCTCTTTCTTCTCCTTTTCCTCCTCCTCTTTCTCTCCCTCATCTCTCTCTCTCTCTCTCTCTCTCTCTGTGTCTTCTTCCTTCCCCTTCTCTTCCTCTTCCTCTTCCCTTTTCTCTTTCTTTCCTTTGTGCTCCTCCTCCACCTCCTCTTTCTTCTCCTTTTCCTCCTCCTCTTTCTCTCCCTCCTTTCTCTCTCTCTCTCTCTCTCTCTCTGTGTGTGTCTTCTTCCTTCCCCTTCTCTTCCTCTTTCTTTCCTTTGTGCTCCTTCTTCCTCTTTCTTCTCCTTTTCCTCCTCCTCTTTCTCTCCCTCCTTTCTCTCTCTCTCTCTCTCTGTGTGTCTTCTTCCTTCCCCTTCTCTTCCTCTTCCTCTTCCCTTTTCTCTTTCTTTCCTTTGCGCTCCTTCTCCTCCTTCTCCTTTCTCACGCTGCCCCGGGGAATTCTAGGAGTTGAAGTCCACCCATCTTCAAGTGGGCAAGTTTGAAAACCCCTGGTTTAGAACCCCAGGAAGATGGTGAGGAATAGACAGCATTAAATATGGGCCTTTGCTGTCTCTCTCTCTGTGTGTGTGTGTTTGTGTGTATGTGTGTGCGTGTGTGTATCAATGGGGGCACCTCAAGCGTGGAACTGTGAGCACATTTGGAAGTGGATCTCATTTTCCAAAGCTTCTTTGAAGCAAGCCAGAGGTTGCCACGTTCCATCATAATTTTGTGTGCGGAAAGAATAATAAAACCATCACAGCTTCGGGAGTAATAGGGTCAGGCTGAACACACACACACACACACACACACACACACACACACACACACACACACACACCCCTCCCCCAGTAAAATTATAGTGTGGCTTAGAAGCATTTGAAAGGAATTTAAATGCATGGGGAAGGAGGGAGGAGGGAGAGACAGATCTATAACTCATGTACTGAGTCTCTCTCTCTCTCTCTCTCTCTCTCTCTCGGTGTGTGTGTGTGTGTGTGTGTGTGTGTGTGTGTGTGAGAGAGAGAGAGAGAGATTACAACCCACATACTGAGTTTGTGTGTGTGTATGTGTGTGAGAGTTGTGTGTGTGTGTGTGAGAGAGATCTATAACCCACATACTGAGCTTGTGTGTGTGTGTGTGTGTGTGTGAGATAGATTATAACCCACATACTTAGTTTCTCTGTGTGTGTGCGCGCATGTGTGTGTGTGCACATGTGTGAGAGAGATTACAACTCACATATTGAGCTTGTGTGCATGTCTGTGTGTGTGTGTGAGAGAGATTACAACCCAGAAACTAAAATTTGTGTGTGTGTGTGTTTATGTGTGAGAGAGATTACAATCCTCATACTGAGTTTGTGTATGTGTTTGTGTGTATGTGAGAGATTACAACCCACATACTGAGTTTGTGTGTGTGTTTCTGTGTGTGTGAGAGAGAGATCTACAACCCACATACTTAGTTTATGTGTGTGTGTGTGTGTGTTTGTGTGTGTGTGTGTGTGTGTATGTGAGAGAGAGATTACAACCCACATACTGAGTTTGTGTATGTGTTTGTGTGTATGTGAGAGAGAGATTACAACCCACATACTGAGTTTGTGTATGTGTTTGTGTGTGTGTGAGAGAGAGATTACAACCCACATACTGAGTTTGTGTGTGTGTGTGTGTGTGTGTGTGTGTGTGTGTGTGTGTGTATGATAGATTATAACCCACGTACTGAGCTTGTGTGTGCATTTCTGTGTGTGTGAGAGAGAGATCTACAATCCACATACTGAGCTTGTGTGTGTGTTTGTGTGAGAGAGAGATCTACAACCCACATACTGAGCTTGTGTGTGTGTTTCTGTGTGTGTGTGAGAGAGATCTACAATCCACATACTGAGCTTGTGTGTGTGTTTGTGTGAGAGAGAGATCTACAACCCACATACTGAGCTTGTGTGTGTGTTTGTATGTGTGTGAGAGGGAGATTACAATCCACATACTGAGCTTGTCTCTCTCTGTGTGTGTATGTGTGTGTGAGAGAGTTCTACAACCCACATACTGAGCTTGTGCGTATGTGTGTGTGTGAGAGAGAGAGGGAGAGAGAGAGAGAGAGAGAGAGAAGATTATTACAATACACATATGACACACACGCTCTTTCTGCACAAAACTATTTACAGTTCCAGCAGACAGCACTGGTGGCATTACCCCCCATTATTCAACCACAATGTCCATCCTGAGTTTGCCAGACGGATGCTATCAAATGTGTGAGATGTCCCAAAAACCAAAAATATCCAAGAAAAAGCAATTGAGAATGAAAAGACCAACCTGGTTTGCAATGGCTATTATTGGCCCCACCTCTAGATGGCAGCAAATTTGAGATCCCCCTCCTCTTCCAAATCTTTTGCTGCCATCTAGTGGTGGGACCAAGTTTAGCAGCTCGGCTTTACAAATTCTAATTTAAGGACTTGAAAGATTTCTGTCCGCTCATTCTCAGTTTTCATCTGGCAGAAACAGTCGCTTGGAAAAACAACGATGCATGTATTTTTAATTTAAACAAGGGAGCATGATCTAAAAATTTGGAAAGGCTCATCCAATAAGACAATGGGCAATTAATCTCCCAAAAGGGCAGAACTAGTCACACAAAAACATACTTGAAACCATGAATGCAAAGATCTATTTTTTCCCCTAGCTTCCCAATTTTAATTCAAGGCATCCTGAAGCGTTGCCAGGAACATTAATTCCTTCCCCAAAGTTCCTACACGTTGAAGAAGGAAAGACGGATTCATTCAGCTCCAGCTATTTTCACTCCCTCCAATTTCAAGACTACTCAAGCCCATTTGGTCTTCTTTCAGGAAGATCGGGCCAAGGCAGAGACTAGAAGAAAAGGCCCCAAATTTGCAAGTCCCTTGGCAAATAACAGGAAAAACAAAACAATATTGCATCCAGTTTTGGTCACCACCATATCAAAAAGAGGTTGAGACTCTGGAAAGAGTGCAGAGAAGAGCAACCAAGAGGATTTAGGGGGCTGGAGGCTCAAACAGACGAAGAACGGTTGCAAGAATGGAGTTCATCTAGTGAAAGGAAGGATCAACAGAGAATGGGATTCTACCGGTTCACACTGGTTCTACAGATCTGGTTGTTAGGACTCTGTGCAGTTCGGAGAACCAGCAATCGTGCCCCTGGCTGCCTGCCCCTCCCCTCCCCTCCCTGCCCAGTCAGTCCTTATGGTGTGTTGTGCCTCCGAGTTTTGAACCAGGTCAGTCAGCAGATGTAGGCTCGAGTGAGGAGGAAGATCTGGCATTGAGATTCGAGCCTGCATTGCTGAGCGACGTTGAGAGGAGTCTGGGGGAAGAGGGAGGAGTTGAATCTGAGAGATGAGCCTAATTTATTAGAAGTTTCAGAGACGTCTTCCTCTTCTGGAAATTCCCTCCTGATTGTACCTCAGGTGTTAACTGTTAATCAGGAAGGTGTGCCAGAGGCTTCGAGCGATGATGAAACTGCCGGATGCTGGCTGGATGCCAGAACTAGGAGAAGATTGAGACGTCAATCTCAATTGGAAAAGAGACGTCCAGCAAAGGATTAATTAATGAGACTGACACGCCCTCTCTTAGAGGATACAAGGGAGCGTACGAGTTCGTAATTTTTGCTGGAAACAAAGTGGATTTTGCCTTGGAAAGAAGTGCATCTGATTACAGCGTTGTGATTTACGAATTATACAGAATTGCCAGACAGATTCTAGGAGGATTGGCAAAGGATTGTGATAACAGAGCAATTGAATCTTCTGTCTCTGGTTTTGTTTGCGTAAAGTATTTGAACTCTGTAACTTGAGATTCTCACCTGTGGATGCAGGTGGGACAGAACAATTGTGCACGAGCAACATTACGTGCACGCCGACGTTGCTGACTGCACTCTTTCCTGCCCAGTCACTCCTTAAAGGTTTCTCCTCCTGACGATCAGCTGTTCCTATCATCAGCTGTGCCAGGATCCCCCTCGCTGTCTCTCTGCTTCGCCTGGGAGGCTGCCCTGAGGCCCAGGAAGGCAAAAAACGGAGGGGAGGGGGGCCCAGGGGGCTTCTCTGGGCCTCAGGAAAGCCTTCTGGGAGCAAGCAACCCCCCGCCAGGAGGGTTCCCTGAGGGCCAGGAGGCTCCAAAAATGGGGGACTGCCAAAAAAGTCATGCCAATCCAGTCACATGGCCATGCCCACTTAGCCACGCCCACCTAGCCACGCCCACAGAACTGGTTATTGCAATATTTGAATCCCACCTATGAGGATCAGGGGTGACATAATAGCAATGGTCCAATATTTGAGGGGCTGCCCCAAAGGAGAGGCAGTCAAGCTATTCTCCAAAGCACCTGAAAGTAGGAAAAGGACATGGAAACTAATCCCTGGAAGCTTTCAAGAAGAGACTGAACTCTCAGAAATTGTGTAGGGTCTCCTGCTTGGGTGGGGGGTCAGACTAGATGACCTGCCAGTTCCCTTCCAACTCTGTCAATCTGTTATCTAATCAAGGAGAGAAGCAACCTAGAACTAAGGAGGAATTTCCTGACAGTGAGAACAATTAACCAGTGGAACAGCTGGACTCCAGAAGTTGTGGGTGCTTCATCACTGAAGGCTTTCAAGAAGAGATTGGACAATCTTTTGTCTGGAATAGGGTCTCCTACTTGTGCAGGGGGTTGGGCTAGATGACCTCCAAGCTCCCTTCCAACTCTGTTATTCGATCCATTGTAATCCCACCCGGGCTGAGTCAAGAGGTGGGTTGTCCCATTGAGTGGAAGATGTCCATTGAAGAGACTAGACATTGGTTCTTTCCAAAACTGAGCACAGTCTGTTGAATAAGAAAAACTAAATTCAACAGCACAACATAGAAATCAATCTATCTGGGATTTGGGCTTGGGTGTGATTGCCCCACATGGAGAGAGAATGGAGAATGCATAGAGAAAACTCCCTGGACAAAAATACACACATGGTTGGAAAAAATGATAAAACAACATATTGATTTAAAGCCAGAAATATTTCTATTGGGGATTCTACCTGAAAAATAAGAAAATAAGAAGAAAAATAAGAAGAAAGTAAGAAAAAAAAATTCATGTTTAGTTTTTCATATATTAACTTCTGCTAGAGTTGTATTTGCACAAAGCTGGAAGAGTGAAGAGATACCTACAGACAAGAACGTGATTAGGAAAATACTAGAATGTGTAGAAATGAACAGACTAACGCTTGCAATTAAGGAGAAAGAGCAGACTGAATATTACATGGCAGTGGTTTTATTTTATCAAATGGTTAAACAACAAAAATGGAACTCAGAACCAGGGAAACGAAATAAAGAAGCTATGTTAAAAGAGATAAGCAACTGTTATGATTGGTATGTTGAATATTACTATTTTAATATTGCAGAATCAATATTAATTTAATGAAGGATGCTGCAAATTTTGATTACTGTTCCGCAAAGATACTTGTTCAACTGAAGATGGAATTATTATATTAAAAATTAAAAAATAAAAAAATAAAAAAAGAAAAAGAAAACTTCCTGGCTGGGAAGGCTGGGATGGGCTGACACCTTCATTCTCATTCTTCACCATTGTTTATTACATTTTCGGCAGCCAAGTCAACGCCGCAAAGCAAAATCAATAAAACCAATGTGCCTAAAACCTTTTTGAATCAGCTGCCAATGAGATGAAGGCTGCAGAAGATGGCCAGAAGTCCAATCCTAAGCAGCCTAGTCGTGATAATTAAACCATGAGTGATTATTTTTAACTGCAGAAGGGTTTTGTTTGCCCAAGGACCATTTGCAAAGAAATCTCCAGGCAGGCTTGGCTGAGAAAGGTCTCCAACCCATTGGGCATCGGGACGGAAAGATTCATAGAATCCTAAGGTTGGAAGGGACCTTGGAGGTCTTTCAGTCCAACCCCCTGCCCCATGCAGGAGTCCTTATACTATCCCAGTCAAATGGTTGTCCAGTCTCTTGAAAACCTCCAGCGATGGAGCATCCACAACTTCTGGAGGCAAGCTGTTCCACTGATTACCCGGAATGTCCATCCTGTTGTCCATCCATCCATCCATCCATCATCCAACATCCTCCTTTTCTTGTCTTCTGCTCTGTCTGTCTCACAGTCTGGGCTGGAAGGGTCTGAGGTTTGTCAACTCTGACCGATCAGGCTTTTCTCTAGATCCAGGTTGGCTCCGGGAGGGCATCCACAACTCCAGGAGGCAAGCTGTTCCATTGATTAATCTGAATGTCCGTCCATCCATCCATCCACCCATCCATCCATCAACTCATCCAACCTACCATCCATCCATCCATCCATCCACCCATCAACCCATCCAACCTACCATCCATCCATCCATCCATCCATCCATCCATCCACCCATCCAACCTACCATCCATCCATCCATCCATCCACCCATCCATCCATCCATCCATCCATCCATCCATCCATCCATCCACCCATCCATCCATCCATCCATCCATCCACCCATCCATCAACCCATCCAACCTACCATCCATCCATCCATCCATCCATCCATCCATCCATCCATCCATCCATCCATCCATCCATCCATCCATCCACCCATCCATCAACTCATCCAACCTACCATCCATCCATCCATCCACCCATCCATCAACCCATCCAACCTACCATCCATCCATCCATCCATCCATCCATCCATCCATCCACCCATCCATCAACCCATTCATCAACCCATCCAACCTACCATCCATCCATCCATCCATCCATCCATCCATCCATCCATCCACCCATCCATCAACCCATTCATCAACCCATCCAACCTACCATCCATCCACCCATCAACCCATCCAACCTACCATCCATCAACCCATCCATCAACCCATCTAACCTACCATCCATCCATCCATCCATCCATCCATCTTCTATCTTGCATCTTATCTGTCTCATAGAATCTAGGGCTGGAAGGGACCTCGGAGGTCTTCTAGTCCAACCTTCTGACCAGTTCAAGAATCTTTATACCACCACAGGTGGTTGTCCAGGCTCTTCCCGAAAGCCTCCAGTGATGGAGCATCCCCAACTCCAGGAGGCAAAAGCTGTTCCATTGATTCACTGTTCTAACTGTCAGGAAATTTCTCCTGAGTTCCAGGTTGGATCTCCCTCAAATCAGCTTCTCCCCGTGGCTTCTTGTCCTGCCCTTGGGGGCTTTGAAGTATAAATTGACTCCTTTCCCCTTGGAATAGACCTTCAAATGTTTCCCGTTGTGTCGTGCAATTTGCTTAACCTTCTAATGCACCTGCTTGTTTGTGGTTGATTTTGAGGGAGACATTTTAAAATCCTGGAATTTGAAATCACCCTTGAGAGCATTTAGTCTGACCCTCTGCTCTTTGCAGGATCCCAAAATCAGGCACCCCCCACCCATAGGTGGGTATCTCACCTCCCCTTGAATGCATCCATCAAAGGAGACACCCCAGTTTTCCAAGAAACTGGTTCTACCCTTAAAGTACTCTCAGTAGCCCCAATTTTTTTTAAAAAAACTTCAAGAGCCTTTCCTTGCATTCAAAGTCATTCTTTATTTTTTATTTATTTTATGTCAATCGCTAACGAGATAACAGGTATAAGTATGTACATGGTAATGAATACATGAAATGGATACATATAAGAAAAATAAAAGAAACAATAGGACAGGGACATTATAAGTATAAACATAGTTTTGAATACATGGACACATATAAGAAAAATAAAAAACAAAACAAACAATAGGACAGGGACGGTAGGCACGATTGGTGCGCTTATGCACGCCCCCTACAAGCCTCTTAGGAAGGGGGTGAGGTCAATAGTAGATGGTCTAAGGTTAAAGTTTTTGGGGTTTGGGGAAGAAACCACAGAGTCAGGTAGAGGATTCCAGACATTGACCACTCTGTTATTGCTGAAGTCGTATTTCCTGCAATCAAGTTTGGTGAGGTTAACCTTGAGTTTGTATCTGTTGTGTGCTCTTGTGTTGTTATGGTTGAAGCTGAAGTATTCATTGACAGGTAAGTCATTGCCTTATTCATAGTCATATTCATATTCATAGTCATATTCGGTGCTTTGCAAAGATGGAGAGCGAGCCTCTGTCTTTCCCCCACTAGAATTGCTACAGAATTAAAATGGAGGCTCCCTCCCCCTTGCAATCCTCAAGCTTTGCTCAAAGTCTGTAGAGATTCTCCACTATCCCAGTCCTGGTTGTCCCAAGGGTGCTTTTTCAGGAGGCACCTGGACTTTCCGCTTTTTCTTTTGAAGACATTTCGCTTCTCATCCCAGAAGCTTCTTCATCTCTTGTGCTATGCTCTGCCACAGAGGTGCAGGCCAGGGGTGGGATTCAAATTTTTTAGCAACTGGTTCTGTGAGCCTTGGCTAGGTGGGCATGGCCACGTGACTGGGTGGGCGTGGCTTCTTCTTCTTCTTTTTTTTTTTTTGCATCACCCACCCTGGCGTAGCCGATCATCGGAACAGCTGATCGTTGGGAAAAAAAAACCTTAAGGTGTGACTGGGAAGGGAAGAATGCAGTCAGCGACGTCGGGCGTGTGCATGATGCTGCACATACGGGATAAGGACTGACTGGGTGGGGAGGGAGGGTGGGCAGAGAAGGGCGGGGCCAGCCAGAGGCGTGATGTGCCGGTTCTCCGAATTGCACAGAATCATAACAACCAGTTCTAGAGAACCGGTCCGAATCGGGAGAATCCCACTCCTGGAAAGGGCACCCCGTAGAGTAAAGCTTACTCAGAGAAAGAAAGCAACGGACTCAACATTGTCCTTGAACTCCATACAGGGAAGGTAAAAGCAGAGCAGTAAAAGCAGGCGTCCCCGAACGCCTGCAGGGGAACAATTGGGGATATTTTTCCACACAGCCTCAATGTCATCATCCACACCATAACGGCAGAAGGGTGCAGAAACGAGGGACTAATATTGTGGCCTTGTGAATAAAGATGCCATTAACATAAACGCAAAAGCAGCCATCAGCAAAGACAATAGGAATAAAATCAGAGGAAGTTATTATCAGGGTCCGCATGGCATTGTTGAATCCAGAAGGTGTCCTTGAGGTTATCCTCACATTCAGATTACAGACTAACAGAGTCGGAAGGGACCTTGTAGGTCATCTAGTCCAACCCTCCCCCTCCACCCAAGCAGGAGACCCTACACCATTTCTGACAGAGGGCAGTTCAGTCTCTTTTTGAAAGCCTCCAGGGATGAAGCTCCCACAACTTCCAAGGGCAACTTTTGTTCCAGGGGTTGATTGTTCTCACTGTCAGAACATTTCTCCTTATTTCCAGGTTGAATCTCTCCTTGTTCAGTTTCCATCCATTATTTCTTGTCTGGCCTTCAGGTGCCTCAGAAAACAGCTTGACCCCTTCCTCCTTTCTGGGGCAGCCCCTCAAATATTGGAAGACCACTATCACGTCTCCCCTGGTCCTTCTCTTCCCTAGACTAGCCAAGCCCAGTTCCTGCAACCGTTCATTGTATGGTTCAGCCTCCAGTCCCCTCATCATCCTGGTTGCTCTTCTCTGCCCTCTTTCTAGAGTCTCAACATCTTTTTATAGTGTGGTGACCAAAACTGGATGCAGTACTCTAGGTGTGACCTTACTAAGGCTTTATAGTAGAGTGGTATTAGTACTTCCCTTGATCTTGATTGTATCCCTCTGTTAATGCAATTTAGGATTGCATTGGCTTTTTTGGCTGCATCTATCTATCTATCTATCTATCTATCTATCTATCTATCTATCTATCTATCTATCTATCTATCTATCTATCTATCTATCTCCATCTCTATCTTTAAATCTATCTATCTATCTATCTATCTATCTATCTATCTATCTATCTATCTATCTATCTATCTATCTATCTATCTATCTATCTATCTATCTATCTATCATATAACGGGGACAAAGATCGCTTCAGGAAGATTAAGGGAATCTTGAGTTTTCCCCATGGACATCGCGGGGCAGAAGGTCACGATATGATCATGCAATCCCAGGATATCGGGATGTCTGAATTTTGATTGCATGACTGCGAGGATGCTCCAACGGTCATAAGTGTGAAAAATGGTTGTAAGCAAGGGTGGGCTGCAGTGGTGGGGTTCAAATTTTCTTACTACCGGTTCTGTGGGTATGGCTTGATGGGCATGGCATGGCTTAGTGGGGTGTGGCAGGGGAAGAATACTGTAAAATCCCCATTCCCTCCCCACCCCACTAACCTGCTTTCCAGCTCCCTTCTCCCATGCAGGGCAACCAAAGGAGACCCAGCCGATCAGCTGGGACTCAATGGGAGGCAGAGAAGAGATTGGGGTGGGGCCATCTGATAGTTATCAGCTGCCTTCGGAGTCAGAGATCAGTAGGGCAGAAGAAAAGCTGGAGCCTGTTCCCAGTGTGCGCATGTGCAGAGCTGCCAGGAGAAGGGAACAAGAGTTAAGGAACAAGGGTCAACTTGGGAGTAAAGGGGAAGGATACTGCAAAACCCCCATTCCCTCCCCACCCCATTAACCTGCTTTCCAGCTCCATTCTCCTGCGCAGGGCAACCAAAGAAGACCCAGCCGTTCAGCTGTGTCATAAAATAAGACAAGCAGAAGAGGAAATACAAGCACGCAACCTCATTTTTTTGCTTTGAATCAGAGTTTATTTCATGAGCAATTTGGAACATGAAAGCGATCCGAGTACAAATAACAATTCGGTAAGATAATACTTACATCAACATCTCATTGGAATGAGGTCCAGAGATAATAGCTAGGTCCAGCGAGGAGCAGCGACATCGGTGGCCATGATCTGAGATAACACCCCCTCTTATATCGTCCTTTCTACATCTCTTCTGTTCCTCTGGAAGATTACCAGGGCAACTTCCTCATTCTCTGTGCCATCCTGGTGCTTGGCACTTATTTGAAAAACTCTTGTCATCTGCACTTTTTTGGTTCTGTATTCGCGTAATGTCCCAGACAGTTATATCAAAAATAGCCCCCGAAACTGAGCTAACGGCAAGTGTTAGTTTTACACAATTTCTGATGACAAATTTCCCTTAGTTCACGTCTTTTACCAAGTTCATGGTTTAATATATATCATATAAGAAGCAATAAAAACCCATGTTTAAAGCTAGAAAGCATAGACACAGGTAGAAATTTCAGGGCTCCCTCTGACAGTTGGGACTCCATGGGGGGCAGAGAAGAGATGGGGTTGGCGGGGACAGTCAGAGGTGGGGTTGGCCGGTTCTCCAAACTACTCAAAATGTCCACTACCGGTTCTCCAGAACCGGTCAGAACTGGATGAGGACCCACCTCTGCAGGGCTGATGGGCTGCTAGGAAGTTCGCACCGGTTTGGGTGAACCGGATGTTAATTTGACACCTGGTTCGGCGAACTGGTAGTTTTGGTGACTGGCTGACCCCACCCACCTGTCCCCACCCCTCCCCTCCCAGGAGTCCTCACGTGGAGGTTTTGGATCACAGGTAAGTGCAGGACGTGCACAGAGGCTCGGAGTTCCAGAAGGCCAGAAACAGGCCCGTTTCCAGCCTCCGGAGAGCCTCCAGAGTCCGGGAGGGCAAAAGAGCCCCCCTCCCACAGACAGTTTTCACTCCCAGGGTGGTGCAGGAGGCCGACTAGGCCACGCCCACCATGGCCACGCCCACCCAGCATCCAGGCAAAGAACCGCGGTTGCTCAATGATTTGAAGCGCATCCCTGGTTGCAAGTTCCTTTGTTCAGTGCTGTCGTAACTTTGAACTATCGCTCAACGAACTTCTGTAAGTCGAGGACTATCTGCATTTGCTTTTCTTGTGGAAATCTTTGGAATGTGCATTTCGCTCTGCCGTGTTTTTTTTGCCACCGGGGGCTTATCGGGGCGGTCGAATCCAGGCTGTAGGGAGCCTTTCCTTTCTTTTCTTTTAGGGTACCTCCCCGGGGTGTGTGTGTGTTCTGGGGGGGTCCTCTTAGGTGGGAGTCCTTAAGGGGCTGCCCATCCGAGTGCAGCTGTTCTCCAGCAGAACGAGAGGAGGAGAGGCGGGGCCGGGCATCTGCGCCTGCCCCCCGTATGACCTTCCCAAGAGCATCTGCCTGGCCGGGCCTGGAAACGGCGTTCTGCGCAAAGAGCTTTCAAGTCCTTTTATGCTTTGTCGGCGCTTGGTACGCGGCGGTAATTTGGCAGATGGAGGAAAGTGTCAATTTTGCTAAAGAGCAGAGAGCTTTTAAGCACATTTACGGCTTCCCTCACCCTTCCTTCCTTCCTCTCTTTCTTTCTTTCTTTCTTTCTTTCTTTCTTTCTTTCTTTCTTTCTTTTTCTTTCTTTCTTTCTTTCTTTCTTTCTTTCTTTCTTTCTTTCTTTCTTTCTTTCTTTCTTCCTTCCTTTCTTTTTCTTTCTTTCTTTCTTTCTTTCTCTTTGTTTCTTTCTTTCTTTCTTTCTTTCTCTTTCTTTCTTTCTTTCTTTCTTTCTTTCTCTTTCTTTCTTTTTCCTCCCTCCCTCCCTCCTTTCCTCCCTCACATTTTCCTTCCTCCCTCCCTCCCACCCTCACATTTCCTCCCTTCTGTCTATTCTCCCATTTTCCTTCCTTCCTTTTCTCCCTTCTGTCCATTTTCCTTCCTTCCTTCTTCCTTCCTTTCTCCTTCTGTCCATCCTCCCTCCCTCCCATTTTCCTTTCTTCTTTCTTTTCTCCCTTCTGTCCATCTTTCCCTCCCTCCCATCCTTTTCCTTCCATTTTCCTTCCTTCCTTCCTTCCTTCCTTCCTTCCTTCCCTTCCTTCCTTCCTTCCTTCCTTCCTTCTGTCCATCCTCTCCCTTCTTCCCATTTTCCTTCCTTCCTCCCTCCCTCCCTCCCTCCCTCCCTCCCTCCCTTCCTTCCTTCCTTCCTTCCTTCCTTCCTTCCTTCCTTCCTTCCTTCTGTCCATCTTCCTTCCTTCCTTCCTTCCTTCCTTCCTTCCTTCCTTCCTTCCTTCCTTCCTTCCTTCCTTCCTTCCTTCCTTCCTTCCTTCTTCCCTTCCTTTCTCCCTTCTGTCCATCCTCCCTCCCTCCCTCCCATTTTCCTTTCTTCTTTCTTTTCTCCCTTCTGTCCATCTTTCCTCCCCCTCCCATTTTCCTTCCTTCCTTCCTTCCTTCCTTCCTTCCTTCCTTCCTTCCTTCCTTCCTTCCTTCCTTCCTTCCTTCCTTCCCGCGATGGGTTGGTATCACTAGTTTTAGTGACAGAAGCCCCATTTCGTTCTGTGAAAAACGGTCCTAAGTCAGTGTTGTTGTAACTTTGAACAGTCACTAAATGGATGGAAACTTATCAAGGCAAGAACCAACCTAGAACTAAGGAGAAATTTCCTGACACGACCATTAACCCGAAGAAGGACTCCGACTACTGCAGCATTTTAAGAAGAGATCGGAAAATGGTTTGTGTTAAATAGTAAAGGGTCTCCTGCTTGTGCAGGGGGTTGGACTAGAAGACCTCCAAAGTCCCTCCCAACTCTGTTATTCTATTATTCTTTGAATTGACCAGTGGAATGGCTTCCCTCCAGAAGTTGTGAGGGCATCAACTCTGGAGCTTTTCAAGAAGAAATTGGACAACCATTTGTCCCAAGTGGTATAGGGTTTCCTGCTTGTGCAGGGGGTTGGACTAGAAGACCTCCAAGGTCCCTTCCGACTTTTTGACTCCCTTTTCTGCCCAGGGGCATTTCAGCTCGCCTGCCCTCCTGCCCAACGGACATGTCAGCAAATCCTCCCAGGCTCGATCTGAAGATATTTCTCCCAGGTTAGCGGCACGGAAGCCAGGAAATGCCATCTGTGCCTCTTGCCTGCCTTCCTGCCGCCCGCTTGCCATCCATAATTATCAGAGGAAGGCAAGACTGAAACTCGAATGCCATATGTTCATTACCGATTCTGCTAATGAAAATCTATCTTGCTTTCAGGCCGGGTGGAAGATAGATGGAAGCAGTTTCCCTGTGGAGCGTTTGAAACGCTCCGGATAAAAAACCGTGTGACTCTTCCAAAGCGGGATGCGAATTCGCTGGAGGTGGAGAAGGGAGACGGTAGGGCCCTGCTTGGGGTCCCTGGGCTGTGTGTGTGTGTGTGTGCGTGTGCGTGTGTATTGCACCTGCCCATCTAGGGTCAGGGAGCGCGCTCCGGTTCACTAGGGGAAGCTAGCGAAAGATGCCAACTTGACTGCAGGTTGGCATCAATCTTGGTTCAACGCCATGCTCCGCCTGCCCTGGCCGACTCACCACGGCGGGGAGAAAGATCTTTCTTGTGTTGAATGGAAACTGAATTGTAGAAAGGAGCTGGCAGCCGCTGACCTTGGGGGAAGGCAGGAGGATTAAATAAAGGGGATGGAAGAAGAATAAGATAGCGTAGGGTAGGGCAGGGTAGAATAGGAATAGAATGGAATGGAGTGGAATAGAAAGTAATAGAATAGAAAAGAATAGAATGGAATGGAATGGAGTGGAGTGGAATGGAGTGGCGTGGCGTGGCATGACGTGGAGTGGCGTGGAGTGGAATGGAATAGAAAGAAATTAGAATAGATTAGAATAGAATGGAATGGAATGGAATGGAGTGGAGTGGAGTGGAGTGGAGTGGAGTGGAATGGAGTGTAGTGTAGTGTAGTGTAGCGTAGTGGAACAGAAAGAAATAGAATAGAATAGAATAGAATAGAATAGAATAGAATAGAATAGAATAGAATAGAATAGAATAGAATAGAATAGGAATGGGAATGGAGTGGAGTGGAATGGAATGGAATGGAATAGAAAGAAATAGAATAGAATAGGGAATAGAAGAATAGAGTAGAATGGAATGGAACGGAACGGAACGGAACAGAACAGGACAGGACAGGACAGAACAGAACAGAACAGAACAGAACAGAACAGAATAGAATAGAATAGAATATGGAATAGGAATAAAAGTAGAATAGAATGGAATGAAATAGAATAGAATAGAACAGAACAGAAAGAATAGAAATAGAATAGAAATAGAATAGAAATAGAATAGAAATAGAATAGAAATAGAATAGAATAACAGTAGAATAGAATATAATAGAAAGAATAGAATAGAATAGAATAGAATATGGAATAGGAATAAAAGCAGAATGGAATGGAATGGAATAGAGTAGAGTAAAATAGAATAGAATAGAATAGAAATGGAGTGGAGTGGAATGGAATGGAATGGAAAGAAATAGAAGAGAAGAGAATTTGAAGAGAAGAGAATGAGAAGAAAATATAGAAGAGAATCATAGACTAGACTAGAATATAGAAAATGAATATAGAATAGGGTAGGAAAGAAGAGAAGAGAGAAGATCTCTGCAGCAGATGGGCGGTGTTGGCTGGGACAGCTTCAGATCCTGTGGGCTACTGGAGATGTCACAATTCAGCCCTGTTGGTGTAATCCCATTATTTGCAATGATTCCTTTTGCAAAATAAAACAAAATGCTGAAAGCAATCATGACTATCATAAGACAAAAACCAAGAAAAATGCTTTTAAAATGAAAGACACAATTGGTACACCAGCTCTGATTTGAGCTGATTTTATCAGGAAAGCTAAGCAGGTTAATCCTAGTTAGTGACTGGATAGAAGACCACCAAGAGATCTATAACATGAGATTCGGAGAATCGGGGGAAAAAAAATCCAAGCAAAAGGCCGTGTATTTACCAAGAATCCAGCTTGACTCATATTAAGTACATTTGCCCACGCAAATTAATTCAGTCTTGATAAGAAAGACAGGCCATCCAGACATTTGTATTCCAAATTGGCATTTATATACTGTAGCTGAGGGGGGAATCCATTAAGAAAACACGATTAATATAGCTAATAAAGGGTGACCAAATTTGATTGCCTTGTAAAGTGTCCTAATCTCTTGGTTTTCGTGCTAATTTCCCCTCCCAAGCCCCCCACTTATTTACTGGCATTTGAAGACCACCCAGAGTTTCCCCGGGCACCTTACAGGGTTCGAAGTATAAAAGAACAACACAATGAAAAGGAAAGAAGAAAGACGGATGCCTAGAAAATCTGCCCACTTTGGGGATGACTGGTTTTTAGTGAATGTGTTTGGAACGAATGTTTTTTTGTAGGGGGAGAGGGAATTTAGAAGAGGTGAAATAGGATCTATTTCTTATTTCCTATTCAGTTAGGTACAGATAATCAGATTTGGAAGGGACTTGGTAGGTCATCTAGTCCAACGCCCTGAAATATTGCATCAGGTTTGGTCACTATAAAAAAAGATGTTGAGATTTTAGAAAGAGTGCAGAGAAGAGCAACCGGGACGATTAGGGGACTGGAGGCTAAAACATACGATGAACGGTTGCAGGAACTGGGCCTGGCTAGTTTAGGGAAGAGAAGGACCAGGGGAGACAGACGAGCAGGGCTCCAATATTTGAGGGGCTGCCCCAGAGAGGAGGAGGAAGGGGTCAAGCTGTTTTCCAAGGCACCCAAGGCCAGACAAGGAACAATGGATGGAAACTGATCAGGGAGAGATTCAACCTGGAAATAAGGAGAAACTTTTTGACAGGGAGAACCATCAATCCATGGAACAGAAGTTGCCTTTGGAAGTGGTGGGAGCCTCATCCCTGGAGGCTTTCAAGAAGAGACTGGACTGCCCTCTGTCAGAAATGGTTTAGGGTCTGCTGCTTGGGTGAGGGGTTGGACTAGATGACCTACAAGGTCCCTTCCCACTCTGCTAATCTATATAGCAAGGAAGGAAGGAGATGGTATGGAGGAAGGGAAGGAAGCAAGGAGGGAGCAAGGGAGGGAAGGAAGGAAGGAAGATATGGGAGGGAGGAAGAGAAGGAGGGAGGGAGGCCAGACAAGGAATAATGGATGGAAACCGATCAAGGAGAGATTCAACCTGGAAATAAGGAGGAATTTTCTGACAATTGAGAATAATCAACCCATGGAACAGAAGTTGCCTTCAGAAGTTGTGGGAGCTTCATCCCTGGAGGCTTTCAAGAAGAGACTGGACTGCCATCTGTCAGAAATGGTGTAGGGTCTCCTGCTTGGGCATGGGGGGGTTGGACTAGATGACCTACAAGGTCCCTTCCAACTCTGTTAATCTGTACCTGTCAGGGTTGTGCAAATTGCTGATAGGAACCAACGTAACTCCTCTTTCAAAAACGATGGCCATTATAAAAGATCTTCTATTCACCTGGAGTTAATCTGCAGAGCAGGATGAAAAAAAAAATGGAACTTAATCTACGATGGATTCAATTATTTTCTCAACAGAAGAGAATATTTGCAACTCAGGTTGAACACTCAGGTTGTGGTGGCCAACTCCCCACAATTCCATGCAGGGTAACAAAGCAATAACTAGCTATTCCCTTCCTTGTAGCCCTGATGATGTTACCTAGTTGGGTAACGAAACATCTGCAAGAAAACGACCAAGCTCAGAGAGCACCGAGGACCTCAGAATCGTTTCCTCACTTCATAAAACTCAGCAGGAGAAAAAGAGGCCTTGCCCAATGGTTGTGGAGCTGCTCTTTGGCCTTCTGAATTTTCTTTCATTTTAGGAGTTGGTCTGAGCCTGCCTTCTGTGCACGAGACCAACATCTTGCATGCTGAGCGGAGGAAGAAGAAAGGGATTTGATATTCTTCCTTGAGCCACATTTCTACCTGGGGAGATTCATCCAAGTTGTGGTTGTCCCAGAGGTGCTTTTTCAAAAGGCAGCTGGTCTTTATTGTTTTTGGTTTTTCCGTGAAAAAGTTTCACTTCTCATCCAAGAATTTTCTTCAGTTCAGAAGAAGCGAAGCAAAATGTTTTCAAGGAAAAAAATAAATAAATCCATTTGTCTTTTGAACGGCACCTTTGAGTAGATCAACAGAGATCTTGCCAAATTAAAGCAACCCATGGCGTCATTAAAGATCAAGTCTGAGAACTGCTAGAGAGGCGCTATCTTAACTCGCTTCGTCTCAGCCAAAATATCTAAACTTTGCTGTCCTTTTCCCCCTCTGGAATGCAGCCCCCACGCGCCCCCCCACCCTCTCCTGGGAATCCAGACTACATTCCACCGCACTTCACATCTTCATCCAAGTCGTGAATAAAAGTGTGGAAGAGTTGAGGTGTCAGCACCTTCTCCAATCTGGTGAGGAACCGTTAGTGACCACTTTTGGAGGAGGGTGATTCATCCACTTAGTTTTCAGGGTTTCCAGCCTGCATGGAACTAGCTTGCTAATCATACATCATAGGCACTTTGTCAAGCACTCTTCAAATCAAGATATATTACACACACCAGCATCCCCCCTGTCTACTATGGAACATTTTCTTGAAAAGAGGAAATTGGTATGGCAAAATTTGGTCTTTGTTATTATCATCAGAGTTGGAAGGGACCTTGGAGGTCTTCTAGTCCAACCCCCTGCTCAAACAGGAGACCCTACACCATTGCAGACACAAATGGCTGCCCAATCTCTTCTTAAAAGTCTCCAGTGATGGAGCATCTACAGCTTCTTTATTATTATTATTATTATTATTATTATTATTATTATTAATTAATTTTTTTAATTTTTCATATAATAATTCCATCTTCAGTTGAACAGTGCGTTGTCTGAGTACAAATATCTTTGCTGAACAGTAATCAAAATCTGCAACATCGTTCGTTACCTTGAAATTCATTCTACAATATTAAAATAGTAATATTCCACATACTAACCATAATATTTACTTATCTCTTTTAACATTTCTTCTTTATTTTGTTTCCCTGTTTCTAACTTCCCTTTTTGTTGTTTAACCATTGATAAAATAGATCCCATATCATATAGTATTCAGTTTGCTCTTTCCCCTTAATTGCCAGCATTAATCTGTTCATTTCTGCACATTCTAATATTTTCCTAATCACATTCTCATCGGGAGACCCCTCAACTCCTGTAGGCAATCCTGGTTAATTGTTCTGACTGGCAGGAAACTTCTCCTTAATTCTAGGTTGGTTCAAAATAACAGAATAAGCAATTTGGAAAGGTACTTTGGAGGTCATCTAGTCCAGGGGTCACCAACCTTTTGGACCACAGGGACCATCTAACTCATAATCCCAGGGATCACTAACCAGTTCTGTGGGTGTAGCCTAATGACTTGGTGGTCATGTGACTGGCTAGGCATGGCTTGTATGCAAATATTATAAATATTGATATAAATATTGATTTTTTTTATAAAAAAGAACAACTTTTACCCAAAATCAGGCAAAGCAGGCAGGCAGATTGAGTTGCTCACAGGATCACAGATTCATTCAGAGATCTATCTATCTGCCATTGGCTAGCTCAGTCTGTCACATAAAATTTCCTTGCAAGCAAACTCACAAAATTAACTCACAACATACCATGCATGTAAATATTGAATTTTTTATTTAAAAAAAGAACAACTTTTACCCCAAATCAGGCAAAGCAGGCAGGCAGATTGAGTTGCTCACAGAATCATTCAGTGATCTATCTATCTGCCTTCAGCTAGCTCAGTCTCTCAAATTTGCTTACCGTGAGTCTGCACTGAATTTGCTTGCAAGCAAACCTTCAGTCCTAAGGGAGGTTCGGCTGTACTTAAAAGCAGAGCCGAAGATCTAAAGACTAGCTAGAAAACAAGAAATCCAACCATTTCCTGCTTCCTAGCTAATCTAAATCTCCCGGCACAGCAGAACAGATGATGGTCGGAAAAAGGGAAAATAGAAATTTAGCAGGCAAGTTTGCCGGGTAAGGAGTGAGTTGGCCAGGAGGGTTCCTGCAGGCCATGTGGGTGGCACAGCCTTGTGTTTCTGCACAACCTGGATTAATTGCTTTGGAGGTGTGTGCTCTGGGGGTGAGATTTCTCTGTGGCCCAGCAAAATTTTCTCAGGGCCCACCAGTAATAAAAAGTTTTTGAGACTCTAGAAAAAGCACAGAGAAGAGCAACCGGGATGATTAGGGGACTGGAGGCTAAAACACACAATGAATGGTTGTAGGAACTGGGCATGGCTAGTCTAGGGAAGAGAAGGACCGGAGGAGACAGGAGAGCAGCCTTCCAATATTTGAGGGGCTGCCACAGAGAGGAGGAGGAAGGGGTCCAGCTATTCTCCAAGGCACCCAAAGGCCAGACAAGGAATAATGGATGGAAACTGATCAAGGAGAGATTCAACCTGGAAATAAGGAGAAACTTTCTGACAGGGAGAACAATCCACCCATGGAACAGAAGTTGCCCTTGGAAGTTGTGGGAGCGCTATCACTTGAGACTTTCAAGAAGAGATTGGGCTGCCGTTTGTCAGAAATGGTGTAGGGTCTCCCGCTTGGGTGGGGGGTTGGACTAGATGACCTACAAGGTCCCTTCCAACTCTGATTATCTGTTATCAGTTGGCGACTGCTGATCTAGTCCAACCCCCCACCCAAGCAGGAGACCCTACACCAGGTCTGACAGATGACAGTCCAGTCTCCTCTTGAAAGCCTCCAGGGATGAAGCTCCCACAACTTCCGGAGGCAACTTCTGTTCCATGGGTGGATTGTTTCCCCTGTCAGAAAATTCCTCCTTATTTCTAAGTTGCTTCTCTCCTTGGTAACTTTCCAAATCCATGTTGTCTTCTGTAGTTACTGGATTGTTTTCAAGATGCTTATTAAAAGCAACTTTTAAATAATTATGCTGAAAAAAAGACCCCTCTCTGCTATTGATGTGAAACTCCCCAGCAATTTGCTGTCTTATCTTTCCTGCCTCAGTGAATATAAAGGTTGTTTCTTTTTTTCTAACCATGAGGTTACCATTAATCTCGAGTTTCAATTCTGCACCTGGAATCTGTCCCTTCTCCATTTCCTAGCAAGGCTGTGACTCTGGATTGTAAAACATGGAATCAGAACAGCAGTTGAAGAGTTCTTGTCATTTTCCGAAAACCAGCTAGCATTTTTCTCTTTGAGTATGAGTAGCTGGCGCACCAATTATTTTCTTTTCCTTTTCTTTTGAACTAAAAAAAAAAAAATAATTTGGTCTACTTTTAAAATTTCGTTGGATTGTCTGCTCATTCTGAGTTCTTGCTTTCTTTGCACCAGTTTTTCTGGGCTTGGATCCCCTTTTTAAGAATTCACAATATTTTTTGGCATTGCCATCTAGATTTTCTCTCTTACCCATCATTTTTTTTCGCCCCGAATTGGAATCGTTTGCAAGGGTTTATTTTTTTAATTGTCTCTGCTGTAAGACATCCTACTTAGTCTCTTTTCTATGAAGACCCCCCTGCTAAGACATTTATTTCCCTATTTAAAAAGTTTATGGTTTCCTTCCCAGCCCAGGATTCTCATGGTGCGAGGTAATCATCAAAGCAGGATATAAAAGCAAGTCAAATAAATAACAAATTAATTAAAAGTGCACCATTCAAAGTACAGGATAACAAATGGAGTGATACCGAAAGGCGCTAACGGGAAAATAGGACTGTTAAGATGGTTGAGAAAGGAATGTGAGAATTAAAAGGAAAAAACAGGCCCATTTTCAAGATGAGGATGTACATAATATTAATGGCATCTTGGGCCTCCCAGCATAACTGTCTACTGGAAGGAGGTGAAAAAAGTCAAGATGGCAGCTACAACCAGTGAATCCCCAGTGCCAGAAGGAAGGGGAGTTTGTGGAGAGAAAGAGGAGAAGGAGATGGATGGAAGAAGGAGAAGAAAGGAGGACGATTGTGGAGTCCCTGGTTCCCTCTCAGCTTGGTTGTTTGCTTGCAGATGTTTCATGACCCAGCTAGGTGACAACATCAGTGCCAGAAGGAAGGGGAGTTTGTGGAGAGAAGGAGGAGGGAGCGAAGCCTCCTGTTGGAATTCATTGTTGCAATGTATTTCTATAGAATCACAGTAGTATTCAGCCAGTAGATGGCAGTGTTTACACATTTAGATCTGTGGTATATACTCTATGTTCTTTAGTTCTAAGTAGAGTTTCCTGTTTCCTTTTACAGTTTAATAGTTAAGCAGTAAAGCACATGGTGACTGTGCTCTCTTTTGTTCTGTGTGGTGCTATATATATACATATATATATATATGAATGAAGCCTTGCCCTTTTTACATGCTTCCTCCCCATCAGGGAGGTGACTCCTTCCTAGTTTGGTGCCCACCACCGATGACAAACCGAACAGTTACCAACCCTCATGGTCCACAAGGCTCTCTAGAAGGAAGGACAAGTCCTCCCCCAAGGGATCATTAGCAGAGAAGCCAAGACACATTTGTAGGAAGAAAAAAATGCACCTGGTTCAATTCCAAGCTAGGAGAGAAGTGCCGGAGATAACACAGAGGCTGATCAGAAAGAAAGATTCCAGCATCTGAAGAGTCAAAAAAGTCAAGATGGCAGCTGTTCTGACCCAGCTCCCCAAACACAACAAACCCTCTGAACTTTAAAACAATGATTCCTTTATTAGGAGCGCCGGCAGCCCTGGCAAAAATTTTCTCTCTCACCACAGGCTAACAAGTCCAACCAGCAGGGAGATGAATACGGTGGGGTTTTACTAACAGCAGTGGCTTTTCCGTCCCAAGGACCAGCCCATAGATTTCCACTGCTCTCCTCTCCTCTCCCTTTTGCGCATTCATGTGTCAGGCACTGGACACAGGTGTTCCTCCTCTTCCTCATCAGCCACCTCCAGACCTGGGGACTGTTGACTCTCCTTCTGATGGACAGCCCAGGCTCCGCCTCTGTCTCTCTGTCTCTCTGCCAGCTCCATTCCCTCTCCCTCCTCGGAGCTCCCAGGTTGCCCTGATGATGACCCTGACTCCCATCCTTCCTCCTCCTCCTCCTCCTCTGATTCGGCTGCTGTAGGGGCCAGCAGCCGACAGGCCACAACGATTTCTGTAAGCAGCGGGTGCATGTGTGCATGCCACTTCTACAAGCAGAGCTTTACACGTGAGTGTGAATGCCCACCGGCCTGGTTCCGAATGAGCCATGGCCGGATAGTGGGCCCCGGCCCGAGACCAGGGTCCCCTGCACCAGGTCACATTTCCATCATCATCCCTGGATGGTGTCAGGTGGGGAAGGCTGGGAAAAGCGACTCCCATCGGTAGCCTGCCCTGAAGTCGCTGCTTTGTAGCCTGACTTGCGTCGAAAAGCAAAAAAAGAAAGAAAGAAAGAAAGAAGGCTGGGTGTGAAATGTTAATTCCTGCCTCTCAGCCATTTGGGGGAGAAGCTCAGCTTTGATTAATTTGCTTTGTTCACAATTTCATTAAAGTCAGACTTCAGTGCCAATTAGTTCAACCAGTTCATTTTAGGCTGAACTAATGAAATGGCAGTAATTAAGGCGGATGTTTGGGACTCTGATTAAAATGTGAGTCCGGTGAATTAATTCAAATCGAAATCCCCCCAAAAGTGCCTTTTTCATTTGAATGAGAACCCCCTTCTCTTTTCTTCCCTTCCTTCCTGCCTACCATCCTCTTTGCCTTCTATCCTCCCTTCCTTCCCCTATTTCCCTTCTTTCTTTCTTTCTTTCTTTCTTTCTTTCTTTCTTTCTTTCTTTCTTTCTTTCTTTCTTTCTTTCTTTCTTTCTTTCTTTCTTTTTTTCTTTCTTTCTTTCTTTTTCATTCTTCTCTAGCCTTCCCTCTGTTTTCCTTCCTTTTTTCACTCCCCCTCCCTTCTCTCTTTCCCTTCTCCCTCCCCCTTCCTTCCTTCCTTCTTTCTTCTTTCTTCTTCTTTCTCCCTCCTTTTTCCTCATTTCTTTTCTTACTTCCTTCCAGCCTGCCTGACTGCCATCCTTTTCTTTCTTTCTTTCTTCCTTCCTTCCTTCCTTCCTTCCTTCCTTCCTTCCTTCCTTCCTTCCTTCCTTCCTTCCTTCCTCCTCCTTCCTTCCTTCTATTCCTGCCTCCTACCTTCTTTCTTTCTTCTTTCTTCTTATTCTGCCTTGCTTCCTTCCTTCTTCTTTTTCTTTCTTTCTTTCTTTCTTCCTTCCTTCCTTCCTTCCTTCCTTCCTTCCTTCCTTCCTTCCTTCCTTCCTTCCTCCCTCCTCCTCTTTTTTCCTTTCTGCTTGGCTTTCTTTCTTTCTTTCTTTCTTCCTTCCTTCCTTCCTTCCTTCCTTCCTTCTCTTTCTTTCTTTCTTTCTTTCTTCTTTCTTTCTTTCTTTCTTCCTTCCTTCCTTCCTTCCTTCCTTCCTTCCTTCCTTTCCTTCCTTCCTTCCTTCCTTCCTTCCTTCCTTCCCTTCCTTCTTTCTTCCTTTCCTTTGTTTCTTTCTTTCCTCTCTTCCATTTTTCCTTCCTTCCTTCCTTCCTCCCTCCCTCCTTCCTCCTCCCTCCCTCCCCTCCCTCCCCTCTTACCCATGTTGCACTGCACAAGAAAAAATTTTCCCGGCTGCTTTAATGGACTCTCTGATGGGCAACTCATGCATTTTGTATGAAGACACTGCAACAAAGAAAAGAGATGAATTGCTTATTGGGATCCAGAGTCTGAAATGCTTCAGAGCCCGTGAAGTCACCCCAAACTGCTGACGCGATCAGATGATTGTTCGCAAACCTTGCTTGTTCTTTGTGCCCAAGGGGCTCCTTTGCCCAGAGGGAAGAAGGAAGTCTGTCCTTCTGAAAGCTTCAGACAACGGACGCCAACTGGAGCTTCCGCTAATCTCAGATGAATTCATTAAGGGGGAAGTAGAACAGAGCAGAATGAACAAGCTGGAAGGAGACCTTTAGAGGCCCACGGAATGAGAGAGTTGGAAGGGACCTTAGAGGTCTTCTAGTCCAGCCCCAGGCCTAGACCATTTCAGACCAGTGACTGTCCCGTCTCTTCTTTAAAACCTCCAGGGATGGAGCACCCAGAACTTCTGGAGGTAACTGGTTCAGAAATAGCCCTGACCGCTACATGGTAGCTGGATGGGGAGAAACCTCTTAAATGCTCGCATACAGGTAGTCCTCAACTTACAACAGTTTTATTTAGTGACCAATCAAAGCTACAACAGGCTGAAGAAAACAGTGACTTATGACTGTTTTTGGTGCTTACGACCATTGCAGCATTCCCATACTCATACGGTCAAAATTCAGAGGTTTGGCAGCTGACTCATATTTATGACGGAGGCCGTGTCTTGGGAAGGGTCACATGATCCCCTTTGGTGACCTTCTGACATGCCAAGCCCACGGGGGAAGGCGGATTCGCTTAACAACCGTGTTACTAACTCAACAACTGCAGCGATTCATTTAATGATTATGGCAAGAAAAGTCATAAAGTGGGGCAAGACTCACTTAAGAACATACATTTGAGGCTCAATTGGGGTCGTAAGTTGAGAACTGCCTGTATTTTCCAAGGACTTCATGGTTAGTCTAACAAATGCTACCCCGTTTCCCCCACAATATGACTTACCCTGAAAATAAACTCTAGTTTAATTTTTACACGGGCTCCCAATATATGCCCTACCCCCCAAAATAAGCCCTAATTAAGATCCCTCCCAATCCACAATGGATGGGTAAAAATTAAGCTAAGGTGAGGATGGGAGTGGAGCTGCCCTACTACTTACCTTTGGACAGGTGTAAGCCAGGACTCGCACCCCCTGACACCTGCCTTGCTGGCTCATTTCTTCTGCAGCTGGCAAGGCTGGCGAGGTTTTCTTGAAGACCTCTGGAGCTGAGAACAAAGCTCTGGATCGATCCTGAGCTCTCTTATCGGCTGCAGAGGCCTTCAGGAAAGCCTTGCCGGCCTCAGAAGAAGAAATTCCTGAAGGCCTGTGACAGCGAAAAGGGGCCACACACGCAAGTGAGGTTAATCAGTGGAACACCTTGAGTCTCCCAATACCTACGCAAGGGTCCTCTTTGTAGACTTCAGTTCAGCATTCAATGCCATCATTCCAGACACTCTTCTAAGTAAATTAAACCAACTAGTGGTACCTGAACACACTTGTAAGTGGATCATAAGATTCCTAACAGACAGGAAGCAGCAGGTGAAGCTAGGCGGAATCACCTCCGATACCTGTACAATCAGCACAGGGGGCCCCCAAGGCTGTGTGCTATCTCCACTTCTCTTCTCCCTATACACCAAGGACTGCATCTCAAACGATCCACCTGTTAAAATACTGAAGTTTGCTGATGACACAACAGTGATTGGTCTCATTCGAGACAACGACGAATCCGCATACAGACAGGAGGTTATACAACTTGCCTCGTGGTGTAGCCAGAACAATCTGGAACTGAACACACTCAAAACTGTAGAAATTGTGGTAGACTTTAGAAGAAACCCTCCCACACTACCACCTCTTACAATACTAGACAACACAGTATCAACAGTGGAGACCTTCCAATTTCAAGGTTCTACTATATCACGTGACCTAAAATGGACACCTAACATCAAAAACATCATCAAAAAAGCACAACAAAGAATGTTCTTTCTGCGCCAACTCAGAAAGCTCAAACTGCCCAAGGAGCTGCTGATCCAGTTCTACAGAAGAATGAATGAGTCTGTTATCTGAACCTCTGTAACTGTCTGGTTTGGTTCTGCAACCCAACAGGACGGACACAGACTTCAGAGGATAATTAGGACTGCAGAAAAAACAATTACTACCAACCTGCCTTCCAGGAAGGACCTGTATAATACTGCATGAATCAAAAAGAGGGCTGTGAAAATATCTACAGACCCCTCACATCCCAGACATAAACTGTTGCAACTCCTTCCCTCAACATGACACTATAGAGCACTGCACACCAGAACAACTAGACACAAGAACAGTTTTTTCCCCGAAAGCCATCACTCTGCTAAACAAATAATTCCCTCCACACTGTTCAACTATTTACAAAGTGTACACTACTATTACTGTTAATCTTCTCACCACTCCTTATCACTCATCCCCTCCCACTTGACTGTTTCTTAATATGATTTGATTGTTGATTGTACCCTATGACTATCATTAAGTGTTGTACTTGATGATTCTTGATTCTTAATTAATGTACCTTTTCTTTATGTGTACTGAAAGTACTTATACCAAGACAAATTCCTTGTGTGTCCAATCACACTTGGCCAATAAAGTATTCTATTCTATTCTATTCTATTCTATTCTATTCTATTCTATTCTATTCTATTCTATTCTGTTCTGTTCTGTTCTGTTCTGTTCTGTTCTATTCTATTCTCTTCTATTCTCTTCTATTCTGTTCTATTCTATATTCTAATTTCTATTCTATTCTAGTCTATTCTATCCCTTGAAAATAAGACCTGGTGCAAAAAAAAAAAATTGAGACAGAAAATAAGGGTCTTATTTTCAGGGAAACACAGTAGTTGTATTTCTTAACTGCTCATTGTCCCAACATCTTTTGTGTGTGTGTGTGTGTGTGTGTGTGTTGTACTGACCAGAACTGAACATAAGGTCTTTTGTTCTTGCATCTAATTGTTCCTGCTTTGGATAATGTCCAAACTCTTGAACTTTAGGGGGCAAAGCATGCTTTCAATCGCTGTAAATAAATAACTGAATCCATCAACCAATCAATCAATCAATCAATCAATCCTACAGACATCGCCTCCTTTTCTAATTGAATCTTATCTAATGGAGATCTTGAAAAACAAGATCCTTTCAGTTAATGCTGCCCCGCCTGCGTCCTGCCTTTCTTCCATTATTATAAGAAGACCCCACCCCCTAATAAATCTGGCCTCAGTCCCTTCTCTGTCCTCCTCCCCAGGGTTGAAAGCCCCCCTCCCCGCCTTTAATAGTGGTATAAAGGGAGAAAAGAAGAAAAGAAGAGAGAAAAAGCTGGAGAAAGAAAGAAAGAAAGAAAAGAAAGAAAGAAGGAAAGAAAGAAAGAAAGAAAGAAAGAAAGAAAGAAAGAAAGAAAGAAAGAAAGAAAGAAAGAAAGAAAGAAAAGAAAAGAAAGAAAGAAGGAAAGAAAGTGTTAGTGTTTGGGGACAAACCCCAAACAGAATGTGCAGCAGCAGTCAAGCCAGGCAGCCAAATGAGAGAGGAAGGGCCCTAGAGTTTACACACTGATGACAAACACTGTTTGTAGTTTAAATAGTTGTTTAATCCAATTAGAGTTTAAACATTGTCAATCAGTCCATATGTCATTC
The DNA here is from genome assembly GCF_049901715.1 of Pseudonaja textilis. Classification (NCBI taxonomy): domain Eukaryota; kingdom Metazoa; phylum Chordata; class Lepidosauria; order Squamata; family Elapidae; genus Pseudonaja; species Pseudonaja textilis. The sequence goes on from NC_141991.1 coordinate 255,552,714, forward strand.
ACAAATATATCCATTCAGTAACTTAGTCCATTTACTAGTCAGTTCTATATCCTTATCTGCTTGTAAAGATATCTTCTCCTCTGATACCTTTCCTTTTGAAGACAACGCTGAGTATTCACAGGATATCAGCACATCAATGAAATAGTCCTTTCGTTCAGGTATTCAAACAGTTGTAGCAAACAGTAGCAAACAAACAGTAGCAAGCAGAGAGCAAGCAGAGAGAGGTTACGTTCCTCTTACTGCCTTTTATTGCCGTTTGTAACCGCACCCTTAATTAGTTAATTACAAGCAGTTTGGTGCTTAAAGCTACAAGTTACAAACACCCAAACCTTGGTTTATATATTTATTCACCCAAACTTAGTTGGTGTATCAATGTTATACCCAACAGAAAGAAAGAAAGAAAGAAAGAAAGAAAGAAAGAAAGAAAGAAAGAAAGAAAGAAAGAAAGAAAGGAAGGAAGGAAGGAAGGAAGGAAGGAAGGAAGGAAGGAAGGAAAGAAAGAAAGAAGGAAGGAAGGAAGGAAAGAAAGAAAGAAAGAAAGAAAGAAAGAAAGAAAGAAAGAAAGAAAGTAAGTAAGTAAGTGTTGGAAGAAATGTTGGTCTGGGTTCAGTTCTAAGTGGGGAGAAAGACTCTGGAAACGTGGAGGCTGCTTGGAAGGATGGCTTAATAGCAATAGCACTCAGACTTATATACCACTTCATGGTGCTTTATAGCCCTCTCTAAGCGGTTTACAGAGACAGCCTCTGGTCCCCAAACAATCTGGATCCTCACTTTATCCACCTCGGAAGGATGGAAGGCTGAGTCAACCTGGAGCCTGCTGGGATTTGAACTGCCAAATTGTAGGCTGCTGGCTGCAGAAGTAACTTGCAATACTGAACTCTAACCACTGCTCCACAGAGGGTAATGATGGACAGAACCACATAGGTTTGAAGTCCTGGGTAGCTGACCACATGGTATGAAGAATACCCTCCCAAGGGCTTTGAACTTGAGCTTCCTGTTCCTGTGGCAAGGGCAAATTATCCTATTGGTTGTCAGACTCCCAGAGGGAGGGGTCTTAGCTAACTCTGTAGCCTGTCTGTGTCCCAGGCTTGGTTGACTCTTGCTGGGTGATGCAATGAAGGGCAATTTCCTATTGTGGCTGAATGGCTTTGCCTTGAAGGATAATCCCATCATCCTGGAGCTGAGCTCTTTTGTTTCGTAGATAAACTGGCACCAAAATATTTGTTTGGGGCAGGGAGCTGGGGTCTTTTGTTTCTGTTTCCTTTAAGATTTTTTGTTTCTCTTTTAGGGGAAATATCCTGCTTTTTAAATATTTCCTAGAATATTTCATTCTTCTAGGAAAGGGGTGGGTGCTGACTTTCAAGGAAGGAAGGAAGGAAGGAAGGAAGGAAGGAAGGAAGGAAGGAAGGAAGGAGGGAGGAGGGAGGGAGGGAGGAAGGAAGGAAGGAAGGAAAAAAAGAGATTGAAACAAGATAAGCAGAAGGAAAAAAAAAAGACAAGCAAAAGGAAACTTCTAAGTCCTCGTGAGATATTGCCATGATGCAATTTTTTTTTTTAATGCATTAAGATAAAATGCTTTCAAGAACCAACATTGGCAGAGGATGCAATTCCCTTCAGGGCCCTGCTCTGGAATGCAGCGAAGCCATCCAGGACCGGAGGTCTTCGTAGTAACCACTTTGCAAGTCCATTAAAAGGATCCATCTGCCCGTCGAGGATTTAAACACGCTGGGCATTGAACATGCTCCGGTTTGTAACGGTGCTAGGCAGGCATGAGGGCTACAAGAGAAATAACAGAATCATAGAGTTAGAAGGTACCTTGTAGGTCATCTAGTCCAACTGATCAAACAGGAGTCTCTACACCATTCCAGACAAATTCACCATCAATCTTTGACAGCACAAAAATCTGAGTTATATCCATACACTTTCAGACATTTCCAGTGAATCATATACATATACAAGGTTTATATCTTATTCTAATCTATAGGTTTCATATTCCTACTGTCTATCCATTGATACCAGTTAAATTGGGTAATATTCTGAGTCTTCCTTATTGTTTAATTCTATAGTGAGTTTGTCCACTTCTGCACAAAAAAGTTTACGGATTACTGAACAATCTGTCGATATAGTGGCCATTTTCCAAGATTGTACAAGTGCAATTCTCGCTGCTGTGGTAATATGTATGATCAAATATTTAATCTTTTTTGGATTCTTTCCCTTAATAATCCCCAGTAGAAACAATTCAGACTTCAATTCTATTCAGCAGTGTGTAATTTCATTTAACCATTTTTGTATTTTGATCCAGTATTTTTTTTATTTCCAGGAAAAGCCACCATACATGGAAGAAGGCACCTTGCGCCTATTTACATTTCCAGCAATTAGGGTTTAAATTTGGATACATTTTTGCAAGTCTTGTTGGGGCTAAATGCCAACGGTAAAACATCTTGTATTGATTTTCTTTATATGCGGCGGATTTTGTTAATGTATAATTTTTGTTCCAATTTTCCCCCCAGTCTTCTAGCTCAACGTTGTACCCAAAGTTTTTTGGCCCAAGCTATCATTGGCCCTTTTACTATCTCCTCTTCCAACTCAAAGTTTAATAAATAGTTGTATATTTTTGATAATAATTTCTCTTCTGAGCCTACCAATAGTTTATCTAATTGTGTTAAGTCCAATCTGAATCCATATTCCTCTAGATCTTTTTTGTATCACGGTTGTAACTGGGTTAGGGTTAGAGTTACAATCCCTCATGAGTTTCTATCCGTTGTTTCTTCTCTGGCCTTCAGATGCTTGGGAGAAGAGGTTGACCCCCCTCTTCCTTGTCACGTCTTCCTCAAATATTGGAAGATACTATCATGTCACCCCCTAATCTGTCTTTCCATTAAACTAGACATATCCAATTTCTGCAACTTCGTATGTTTTAACCTCCAGCCCCCTAATGATCTTCGTTGCTCTTCTCTGCAGTCTTTCCAGAGTCTCAACAGCTTTTTAAACATTGTGGTAACCCAAAACAGATGCAATATTCCAAGTGTGGTCTTACAAAAACCTTATAAAGAAGTACTAACGCTTCACATAATCTTGATTCTATCTGTTAATTCAGCCTAGGATTGTATTGGCTTTTTTGGTAGCTCCCATACACAGCTGACTCATGTTTAAATGGTTGTCCACTAGGACTCCAAGATCCCTCTCACAGTTACTGCTGTTGAGCCAGGTGCCACCTATTCCATACCTGTGCATTTGGTTTTGCTTGCTCACCATGATTGGATTTTGCCTTGGTGGCGTGGGTCAGCCCATCTCACTTGGTTCAGCATTTCCAATCTTGCCAAGGAGATTGTTACTATACCTCAAACAGAACAATTAAAAAGATAGAACTCTCAAGGAAAACATCTTCATAATTGGATAGAACCTCTTGAGGCGCTGTCCAGAGGTGTGAGTAAGCCTGTCTCATATAGCACGAGACAGAGCAAACAAGAAGTACAGTCACCATGTGCTTTACTGCTCAACCATTTAACTGTAACAGGAAGCAGGAAATTCTACTCAGAACAAGAGTATAGAGTATATACCATAGACCCAAACTTGTAAACAATGCCGCCTACTGGCCGAATACTACTGTAGTTGTTGCATAGAAATACATTCCAACAATCAATTCTGACAGAAGGCTCTCTCCTTCTCCTTCTCCCTCTCCCCCTCCTCCTCCTCTCTACAAACACCCCTTCCTTCTGGCACTGATAATGTTACCTATTGGGCCATGAAACATCTGCAGGAAAACAACCAAGCTCAGAAAGGACCCTACCAAAGACCCCACACACATTTGATGACTTGATGCCACATGGTTCCTTGGGAAATGGAATGATTTTCAGCAGATGTTAGACAGATCAAACGAGGCCGCAGAGACTCAGGATCCGACCATTAACCCATTACGTTCATTAGATGCACCAAGGACCTTAAAAAAATAGAGTGAAGGAAAGCAACGGGCAAGGAAAAGAATGTGTGTGTCTTAATTATTTATTGGACAAGGGGAAACGGAGGCAATGCAAGGAGTACAAATGTGTGCAGAAAGCTGGCGGATGATCTGTGATTAGCTGTGACAAAAGAATATTTGTGGAAAAAGCAGAAAGACCTGAGGCTAAGAGCTCTTGTCCACTTCGTTAATTGGAAGAATGGGAACGCCAGGGAAAATGTACAAGTCAATTGAATGCATGCACGTGCGTGCGTGTGTGTGAGAGAGAGAGAGAAAGAGAGAGAGATTTAAGAAATTAAGCAGGAAAGAGAAGAGCAGTTGTGGTTCAAAAGGGTAGACAGAATATAGAAGCGAGACATCCGGGTTGCAAAAAGGACAGGAAGAGAGAATTGCCAAAGGAGGGGAAATGAGCGAGGATTGAATTGTACAACAAATACACAGCAGCTACATCTGCAGTCGTGCTAAAAAAAGGATGGCATGTGGTCATGATCCCCTCAGGGCCAGCTAGAGAATTCTGAGAGTTGAGATCCACACGCCTTAAAACTGCAAAGATCGAGAGACACAGTAGGGTGCACAGTTTTGCAGAAGATTTATGAAGGACGGTTGCCAGAATTGGGCTTAGTTAATCTAGCAAAAAGAAAGACGGGGGTTGACATGAGAGCAGTCCTCCAATGTTTGAGAGGCTGACACAAAGAGGAGGGCGGGGGGTCCACCTATTCTGCAAAGCCCCTGAAGGCAGGACAAGAAGCAACGGATGAAAATTCACCAAGGAGAGATTCAACCTGGAATTGAGGAGGAATTTCCTAACAGGGAGGACAATTAACCAGTGGAACAGCTGGACTCCAGAAGTTGTAAATGCTCCAACACTGGAGGTTTTGCAGAAGAGACTGGACAGCCACTTGTCTGAAATGGTATAGGGGTCCCTGTTTGAGCAGGGAGTTGGACTATAAGACCTTCAAGGTCCCTTCCAACTCTTCTCTTCTCTTCTCTTCTCTTCTCTTCTCTTCTCTTCTCTTCTCTTCTCTTCTCTTCTCTTCTCTTCTCTTCTCTTCTTTCTAAATTCCATTCCATTCTTCATTACTCTACTCTACTCTGCTCTACTCTACTCTGAATTCTATTCCATTCCATTCTTGATTCCTCTGTTATTCTATTCTATTCTATTCTATTCTATTCTATTCTATTCTATTCTATTCTATTCTATTCTATTCTATTCTATTTTCTATTCTGTTCTGTTCTATTCTATTCTATTCTATTCTATGCCATGCCATGCCATGCCATGCCATGCCATGCCATGCCATGCCATGCCATGCCATTCTTATTTCTATTCTTATTTCTATTCTATTTCTATTCCATTCCATGTTCTACTCTACTCTACTCTACTCTACTCTACTCCTCTACTCTACTCTGAATTCTATTCCATTCCATTCTTCATTCCTCTGTTATTCTATTCTATTCTATTCTATTCTATTCTATTCTATTCTATTCTATTCTATTCTATTCTATTCTATGCCATGCCATGCCATGCCATGCCATGCCATTCTTATTTCTATTCTTATTTCTATTCTATTTCTATTCCATTCCATGTTCTACTCCATTTTACTGTACTCTACTGTACTCTACTGTACTGTACTCTACTCTACTCTACTCTACTCTACTCTACTCTACTCTACTCTACTCTACTCTACTCTACTCTACTCTGTGCTATTCTGCTGTGTTGGCACAGTGGTGAGAATGCGGAACTCTAGGGCTAACTCGCTGCAAGTGTTTGCTCACTGCAAGAGTTTGATCCTAATCATCTCAAGGTTGGTTGACTCAGCCTTCCATCCAGAGCGTTCTAATCACCAGTGCCAAAAATGTTTCATTTCCTTCTTCTTTCAAACAAACAAACAAAAATCCATAAATCATTCCAAAGTAGGAGCAAAATTAGATCAAATCTTGTCTTTAATCAAAATTGTCAATTTTACCATCTCGGACAACTTGATCAACTTCTCCATCCATCCTTCTGTTGGGAGAATTTATTCCTTCCTTCTACCTCTGTGCATACAAAAAAATCTTGATGCCATTAGCACATATAATAGCAGTGTGAGCTACTCCAAGATCTGTGGCCTTCAATTCCCAGAATTCCTGCTGTGCAGGCTGGGGAATTCTGGGAATCAAAGTCCACAGATCATCAAGTAGCCAAGGCTGAGAAACCCTGACATATAAAATAATCAAAGCCCCCTGTTTTTTGTTTCAAACAGTTGATCCATCAAACCTAAAAGAAAAAATCTCTGCTTTTAATTATACCTTTATTTCGAGAATGCTCAGAATTAAAGTTACATCCCCGATCCTAATATTTCTTAGCTTTCTGACATGGGGCCCGGGCTGAAAGTAACATTGATTTATAACGTGAAGGAGGATTTTTACAAGATGATGCATCGTTGGTATTTAACGCCTGATAAATTGCCACAGATGTATAAAGGTGTGCCACGTGTAAAGCTGGAAACATAATCAGTCTGAACAGGGCGCACCTTTCCAAGAATAGCAGCTGCAATTGTATGATTGTAACTCTTTAAAAATATTAGAATGAAAATGCCTGCGCTTGTTTTAACAGATTTAACAAATTAACAGAGTTGGAAAGGATCTTGTAGGTCATCTAGTCCAACCCCCTATCCAAGCGAGAGACCCTACACCATCTCTGTCAGATGGCAGTCCAGTCTCTTCTTAAAAGTCTCAAGTGTTGAAGCTCCCACAACTTCCAAGGGCAACTTCTGTTCCATGGGTTGATTGTTCTCATTGTGAATCTCTCCTTGTTCAGTTTCCATCCATTGTTCCTTGTCTGGCCTTTGGGTGCCTTGGAGAATAGCTTGACCCCACTTCCTCCTCTCTGGGGCAGCCCCTCAAATCTTCCCTAGACTAGCCATGCCTTCTGCTCAAGCAGGTCACCCTATGCCAATTCAATGAAAAGGTTGTCCAATCTCAATCTTCCATGCTGTTATAATTTTGAACATTCAGTAAACAGATGGTTATAAGTAGAGGACTACAGGTAAATTACCTGCATTTCCTGCCTCCAATATTTCTCCCCTTTTTCTCATGAGCTTCTTCCCTTCTGCTCCTTCTCTGGTGCAGGGCATCAGATGAACAGATGAACAGAGTTGGGAGGGACCTTGTAGGTCATCTAGTCCAACCCCCACCCCCCACCCAAACTGGAGACCCTACACCATTTCTGACTGATGGCAGTCCAGTCTCATCTTCAAAGCTTTCCCACAACTTCTGAAGGCATGTTTTGGTACCAAGGGCCACAGAAGATGGACTTTGTAGTACATCCTTGACTTACTTACCACCAGGAGTGGGATTCAAATTTCTTAACAACAGGTTCTGTGGGTATGGCCTAATTTATGGGTGTGGCTTGAGGGTCATGTGATTGGGGTGGGTGGGAATGGCTTGCTGATTGGGCATGGCTACATGGTCATGTGACTGGGGTGGGAGGTTCCTTTCAGCCAAGGAGAAACATCAAGATGAATAGTGAAATAATTTTTATTTATGTGTTTCTTTCTTTCTTTAGTATTTGTTTTGTTTTTATGATCAATAAAAACAAAAACAGATAGTAAAGCAAAATAAATAAAGACATAAATATAAAAAAGCAACTTACCAAAGAGGACACAGGCAAGTTGGCTAGCCAACCATGCTGGGGTCCTCCTCGGTCTTCTAGCTTGCTGTGGCGAGGATGGCCGGTGCAGGAGTCGGCTCTTGATCGGGCTGGCGACAGAAGAGGAAGGGGACCGGCCCAGTAGGACTTGCTGCTTCACCTCCTCGCTACCAATCGGTGGTGGGAAGGCAAGGCAGCAACCATGGAGGGCTGCGGGCAAGGGAAGATGGGGGCGAGCGAGTCAGGGAGGGTCAGGCAAGGGCGGTGGGTGTCCTGGGAGTCGGCAATTGACTGGGACTGCCGGCAGTACGTAGGCGACCATGTTGGAGGTCGTACTTACCAATCTGCATCTTCGGAGGCTGGCGGGATAGGCAGTCAGGGCGGGCGAGGACAGTTAGCGGTGGCGGCTGAGGCTTGCATCTTCAATGCAGGCCTGGGAGGCAGGCCGGCCGGGCAAGGATGGTTAGCGGCGGTGGCAACCGCTGCTACTGCTGCTGGTGTGAGCGATGGCGCCGAGCGGGAAATTTTTTATAGTTAGCGCACGTGCGCTATAAGTAGGGGCAGCGCGAGGTGGGTGGGGGAGAATGAGGAAGGGATTTTCACTCAGGTGCAGTAAAAAAAAATGGGATTTTTTCACTTTGGAGCAGCGGATAGGAGCCGGGGCAGGGGCAGTGAAGGGAGGGGTGGGCGGGGGAGAACGAGGTAAGGATTTTTGCGCATGCGCAGTAATAAAAATTGGTTTCTTGGCCTGTAGGAGCGGCAGAGAGGGGCGGAGCCAAGCAGGGGTCAGTTTTACAGGTTTTTAGAACTACCGGTGATGTTAACAACCGGTTCTATAGAACCGGTGCGAACCGGTAGAAACCCACCTTCGCTTACCACAGTTCGTTGAGGGACCATTCAAAGTTATGACGGCACTGGAAAAAGGGACTTATGACCGTTTTTCACACTTACAACCATTTCAGCACACACCCCAGTCACGTGATCCAAATTCAGACACTTGGCAACTGAGTAATATTTACGACGGGTGCAATGACTTTGGGGACTTTCTGACAATGAGGGAAAATAGATTCACTTAACAATTGTGTGAGTAATTTAACTGCAGTGATTCACTTAACAACGGTGGCACGAAAGGCCGCCAAATGGGGCAAGAAAGGCTATTTGTGCCAATAACATGGGCTTTGTAGTATTGTTATACTTGCTAGCTGACATGGTTGTTTTGTATTGTAAAGTGACTTGTTTCTCTCTCTCTTTTAAATGAGGTTTTCAAACCATTGGAGAATGGATGGATTGATGGCTTTGAACATTCCTAAATTGAAAAGACATCTGGGGAATATCTCCTGATAAAAGAAAGTTGGTTAGCTGCTAATTGGTGTCTGGTTTGTCCCTTCATGAACTCCAAACAAGGTTTTCCTTATTCACACAGAATAAGGAAAAGAGCAACAAAGATGAACGGGACTGGAGGTGAAAACGTATAAGGAACGGTGGCTGGAACCGGATATGTCTGGTTTAATGAAAAGAAGGACCAAGGGATGGCATGATAGCAGTCTTACAATCTCTCAGGGACTGCCCCAAAGAAGAGGCAGTCAAAGCTCTTCTCCAAAGCTTCTTAAAGGCAGGACAAGAAGCAACAGATGGAAATTCATCAAGGAGAGAAGCAACCTGGAACTAAGGAGGAATTTCCTGACAGTGAGAATGATTAACCAGTGGGACAGCTGGCCACCAGAAGTTGTGGGTGCTCCATCACTGGAGGTTTTTAAGAAGAGACTGGACAACCACTGAAATGGTATAGGATTTCCTGCCTATACAGGGGTTTGGACTAGAAGACACCCAAGGTCCCTTCCAGCTCTGCTATTCTATTCTATTCTATTCTATTCTATTCTATTCTATTCTATTCTATTCTATTCTATTCTATTCTATTCTATTCCATTCCATTCCATTCCATTCCATTCCACTCCACTCCACTCCACTCCACTCCACTCCATTCTATTCTATTTTACTCTACTCTACTCTACTCTACTCTACTCTACTCTACTCTACTCTACTCTACTCTATATACTCCACTCTACACTATGCCATGCTATGCCATTCCATTCACAATAAAATTTCTATCAGGGGTGGGATTCCACTGGTATAACACCCGGTTTGGTGATTGTGTGCTTCATTCATGCATGCACAAAGCGCACATGCGGACAAAACACGCTGTACACATACTCTGCATTTTAAAAAACTGTAATATCTACCTCCTCTTGCAGTCCCTGTGAATAAAACAGCTATCTATCTATCTATCTATCTATCTATCTATCTATCTATCATCTATCTATGTATCTATGTATCTGTCTATCTATCTATATGTATCTCTACTATCTATTTATTTATCTATCAATCATCTCTCTATCTCTCTATCTATCATCTCTCTATCTCTCTATCTATCTCTCTATCTCTCTATCTCTCTATCTACCTATCTATGCATCTATCTATCATCTATCTATCTATCTCTATCTATCTATCTATCAATCAATCAATCAATCCATCAATCAATCATCTATCTATCCATCCATTATCACTCTCTCCATTATCAATCAATCAATCAATTTCTCTCTCTCTCTCTCTCTCTCTCTCTCTCTCTCTCTCTCTCTCTCTCTCTCTCCTATCTATTTATTTATCTATCAACCATCAATCTATCTACCTATCCCTCTATCCCTCCATCCATCCTGGACCAACATCGGTGTTAGAAGGCAGAGCACAATATCCCATTTGAGGAATTTTGGACTCAGACCAACAACCAAACAGTGAACTCCATCCTAATCAAGGCACCACCAAGAATCCTCCCACCAACCCTGAATGGGCTTATAGCCGCTGCTATATAAAAAAGAGAGAGCAGAGACCCTCCTGCCCAGCCCTGCCTTAGTGGGGGTCACAAAACCTCTGCCAGAAAACCACCAAACTGAAAGACCCCGAAGGACATCCTCCTTCAACCTTGAGCTACGAATAGCCCTCCCTCTTGGCGCCAGTCCTTCTCTGGATATGTTGCTCAGTAGACTACATACGCTATTCCATCCATGTTAGAATAGAGAGCAACCATAAAAGGAACCATCATATAGAGGCTTAGTGCAATGCAATCTTGGTATGCTCTAGCCCAGCCTCTCCTGCCTAGGTTGGCCTCCGGAGGGGGGAAACCCCCCCACCACCATTACGCACCGTCCAGCGTCTCCTTTGGTTCACAGCGGCGCATCTCCATCCGTTTCTTTGATACATAAATAAATAATGAATAAATAAAATTGCCAGCCTGTCTCGGAAGCCGTCTGGCTTTGAAGGAAATGGCGAACGTCTGATTGTAGGGTCCCACCAGCCACCTAATCTAAGCAGATTGCAGGAAGGCCTGGCTTGAAACCATCAATCAGCCTTTGCAAGATTGGCCTCCTGCAAATTCCCAGCGAGCTGCTGCCTGCATTTTATCTTTGAAGAATAAAGAGCTCGGGCGGTTGGTAGAGCTTACTCTGCCCAATAAAACATCGTTTGTAGGTCCTGCCGAGCAATTGGATATTATTGAATGCGACGCCCAAGAGACTGTATTTGGGGCTTGGATGAAAGACGAAAAAACAACACCCCCTCCTGACCTACTCAAGGTTTAGGTACCGTATACCTGCGGTCTTGGTGGAAAAGGTTGCAATGCGCACTGGGGAGAAGAATTCAGAGTACCTCAGATTTATCCGCTGGGTGAAGGGAGGTGGCATTTGATGGAAGCACCAGGGATGCCAGACAAAACTTTTAGGTATATTGACTTGGTCCGTGCACCCCGTGGGCTCTCTTTCTGGAAGATAACGCCAGAGGTAAATTATCGCAGGGGGAGGAAGCTGAAATGTTTTGCTTTTGAGTTGCTCACATAATCCAGAGCAGAAAGCGGATTTTAAATGAGGGGTGAGGCAGAAAATGCAGCAATTGAACGGGGGGCTTATGGTTCCCACATCCTCACGGTGTCCCTCAAAACTCACCCAACTTTGGCAGGATGCACATTAGGCATACGTGCATGAGTGGGCATAGGTGCATGTGTGCAAGCATGCACACACTTGTGTACATATGCACACACAAACATACCAGCATTGCAAGCTACTGGGTATGAATTATAAATCCTAAACTCCTCAAACGGAAGATACAATCTAGTTGGGTAATGAAACCAAGTTCAGAGAACACCCAGGACCCACAATCCTGCCACACACACTCCTCTCCTCCTCCTCTTCCTCCTCCTCCTCCTCCTCTCTTCAAATCGCACTCCTTTCTAGCACTGATGATGTAACTAACTGGGTCATGAAGCATTTGTAAGAAAACAACCAAGCTCAGAGAGCACCAAAGACCCCCAAGTACTTTTCTTCCTCCTCCTCCTCCTCCTCCTCCTCCTCCTCCTCCTCCTCCTCCTCCTCCTCCTCCTCCTCCTCCTCCTCCTCCTCCTCCTCCTCCTCCTCCATACCCTCTCCCTTCTAGCACTGATCTTGTTACCTAGTTGGGTCATGAAACGTCTGCATAAATTATCCCAGTCCCGAGACCCCTCAAGGACCCCAACTTTCAGCCTTGAGCTACGAACGTTCCCTTCCCTCGGATTCTGTTTACTTGGACACGCAGCCCAGGTGGAAGATGGGGTAGCCAGACAAAAATATTTGCAGCCAGATGAGGATAGTTTTCAGGACTGATTTGTAGCTTGTTCAAAACAGCAAATTAAACAACATAACCTCATCCATTACATCGTTCTTTGAAACCCGCCCCTCCTCCCAATCAGCTTCTTACAGTAATTGAAATAATCTTAAGACAAGCTGAGGTGACATGCATGATTACAAATAGCCAGTCGTGTTATAAATCATCCTTCAGGTTGTGCCTTTCAGGAGGCAGAGAGTTGCTTTCTTGCAGGAGAGCTGCTTGTCATGATCTATAGATCAAATCTGAAAAGTCAGAGATGAGCCGTTTGCTTTCCGAGGCACCTGGCCAAACCTATCTGGGCTTGAAATAGAAGGACAAAGGAAGGTATGCTCCCTGCCACGAGCTATTTATTGTCAGGCAGAGACTGGTTGAGCTGGAGGGGAAGGAGTCAAACAGGGAATTGGTCTGGAATCTTGATCAGGCGGGTGTGACTGTCTATTGTGGCCTGTCAGTGCCGGCCCCTCCAGCAGCTAAATCAGAGGAGGAGGAGGAGGAGGAGGAGGAGGAAGAGGAGGAGGAGGCATGGGAGTTAGGGTCAGCATCAGGACAACCTGGGAGCTCTGAGGGGGAAGAGGGAATGGAGGTGGGAGAGAGAGAGAGGGAAGGAGAGAGAGGGAGGGAGGGAAGGAGGGAGAGAGAGAGAGAGAGAGAGAGGCGGAGTCTGGGCCATCCGTCAGCTCTCAGGTGGAGAGTCAACAGCCTCCAGGTCTGGAGGTGGCTGATGAGGAAGAGGAGGAACAGCCGGGTCCAGTGCCTGATGTGTGGATGCGCCAAAGGCAGAGGAGAGGAGAGTGGTGGAAATCTATTGGCCGGTCCTCGGGACGGAAGATTCACCGCTGGTAGAGAGGCCTCACCCTACCACTGGGGATAAAAGGCAGGGGGTGGAGATGAATTGATGTGGCAGACATCAATTCATCTTCCGGCCAGACGGACTTGTTAGCCTGCGGTAAGAAACTTTACTATTAGTTCTGTGGGTGTGGCTTGGTGGGCGTGGCAAGGGGAGGATAAACTGCACCATCCCCCTTCCCTCCCCACCCCACTAACCTGCTTTCCAGCCCTGTTCTCCTGTGCAGGGCAACCAAAGGAGAACCAGCCGATCAACTGGGACTGGATGGGAGGCAGAGAAGAGACGGGGTTGGCGGGGTCAGTCAGAGGTCGGATTGGCCGGTTCTACGAACTACTCAAAATTTCCACTACTGGTTCTCCAGAACTAGTCAGAACCGGCTGAAGACCATCTCTGATGTGGATTAGAAAAATATGGAGAACTTTTTTCAAAGCAGTGGGGGAATTAAATCCAATGGCAAAAAAAAAAAGCGTGAATTCTTTTTCTACCTCTGACCTTTCCAGCCTCAAACCATAATGCAGAGTGTGGAAGTTTTTTTTTATTTTAAAAGCATTATTTTTTAACCAACAATGAGATAATGCCCCCATGTTTGTTTTAAAAATTAATTTTCCACTGTGCTGTTTCACTCTGTTGAAATGGTACAAATTACAGGAAAAAAAAAAAAGAGAGAGAGAGAAAGAGAAATAAATTAAGTTTTCAAAAGAGGAAATAGCACGGGAGGAAGGGTCCGTGGCTTTAACAATATGGGGAGAAGCGGAAGGAGGAAAGCCGTTTTAGAAATAAATTAATGGGGCTAATAAAGTCAGGGAAAAAGCCAGGAGGTTATTCAAGACCCAATTAAATGAAGTTGTGGCAGCTTTTAAGGGAAGGTTCAGCCCGTGGCTGGCAGGCCCTTTGGATAAATTAAGATGCAGTTTTGCTGGTTTTCAGTTCTTTCTATTTTTGGCCTAAAATGATGCTGACGGCTAAATTGTCTCTGCAGGGGAGTGAAATATAACATTAATTGATTAACACAAATAATGGAAGAAAGATATGTAACCTGGCATTTAGAAGTGAATAACAACAAGCAATGAAGTCTAATAGAAGAGGCTGTTTGAGAAGTTATTCTTGTTGGTTTATGGCTCCTGGGCTTTTCAGATGTTATTGGTGATATAAATATACATCTTCACTGATGGAGGATATTTGTAGCTCATAGTCGAACTGTGGGGTCCTTGATGCTCTCTGAGCTTGGTGTTTTTCGTGAGGACGTTTCATGGCCCGAGTAGGCAACGTCATCAGTGCTAGAAAGGAGTGAGATTTGAGGAGGAAGAGGAGGAGGAGGAAGAGGAGGAGGAGGAGGAAAAGGATTGTGGGATCCTTGGTGCTTTCTGGGCTTGGTCTTTTTGAAGATGTTTCATGACTCAACTAGATAATATCATCAGTGCTAGAAGGGAGTGGGATTTGAGGAGGAGGAGGAGGAGGAGGAGGAGGAGGAGGAGGAGGAGGAGGAGGAGGAGGAGGAGGAGGAGGAGGAGGAGAAGAATGTGGGGTGCTTTGTGCTCTCTGGGCTAAGACCTTTCATGACCCAACTAGGTTACAACATCAGTGCTACAAGGGGTGGGGAAATTGCTCTCTATTTATCTCTGTCTCTTGTAAACAAGAGACAGAAAATGACACTCTCACCAACAGTGACAGGGCAACCCAACGATGGAATAATGGAATGACAGAGTAACAGAATAACAAAATAGAAGAAGTGTTGGAAGGGACCTTGGAGGTCTTCTAGGCCAACCCCTTGCTCAAAGCAGGCGTTCTCATTCCACCCTGGACAAAATGTTGCCCAGGTCCTCTTCTTAAAAGCCTCCAGCAACGATTTCCAGTGGCAAGCAGTTCCACTGGTTCATTGTGCTCACTATCAGGAAGTTTCTCCCTAATTCCAGGCTGTTTCTCTCCTTGATAAGTTTCTTATCCTTTGCTTCCTGTCCTGCCTTCGGGTGTTTTGGAGAAGAGCTTGACTCCTTCCTCTTCTTTGTGGCCAAGAATGCATTTCCCTTTTGAATCAGATCAACCTGATCATTGGTCTCATTTAAATGCATTTTTGGGGTCGGTTCTCAACTGGCCTTTTGCATTTGGCAAGTAAAAAGAATACAGCAGGACAACCCGAGAAAGCAAATGCTGGTTTAAATCACCCGTTTTAAGCGTTTTTAAAAGAAAAACAAACAAACATGTCCTCCTTTGGCCATCCGGCTGCCTCCTGTCTGCACGGCAACTGACAACTTTGTGTTTTACACACCGCGCTGCCTCAACACCCCCTCACCCCTGTCAACCTTCCTTGAGGTGTTCTCCTTCCTTTCCTTTTCTTAAATACCTGTTTGATTTATTTCTCACTTGGCAGATTTTAATTACCAGCCTGCTCCCCTTCTCTGGAAAAGCCCCTGCTGTCAAGAAATCCATCATCGTAAAGAATCGGAGATGGGGGAAGAAAGTAGAATAAATGTTAAGCGGCGATTGTGTGTGTGTGTGTGTGTGTGTGTTTGGGTGATAAGGTAAAGGTTTGCCCAGGGGCGGGCTTCAACAATTTTAGCAACCGGTTCTCTGCCCAGTTGCTGGGTGGGCGTGGCCATGATGGGCGTGGCCTAGTCGGCCTCCTGCACCATGGTGATGGGGGGGGCTGTTTTCACACTTCCCGGGCTCTGGAGGCTTTCCCCGACCCCGCAGGAGGGTGAAAACAGCCTCCCTGTGCTCCGGAGGTCCTCTGGAGGCTGGAAACATACCCATTTCCAGCCTTCCAGAACTTCCGGGAGGCCCGTTTTTCGCCCTGCCTGGGCTCCAGAGGCTTTCCTCGACCCCGCAGGAAAACAAAAATGGGCTCCCTGGGCTCCAGAGGCGGTCTGACTTCCAGAGGCGCCAGGAGACCCATTTTTTGCCCTCCCGAAGCCTCGGCATGGGCCCTGTACTTACCTCGGATCCAAAACAGGCCGTGTGGGGACTCCTGGGGTGGGCAGGGTGGGGTAGGCGTGGCCAGCCAGGGGTGGGATTTGCCAGTTTGCCGCACTGGCCATAAAATTAGTGACCGGTTTGTTACCAGTTCGTTGGAACCGGGGCGAACCGATACCAGCCAACTCCTGGGTTTGTTTTCTCCAGTCGTATCCCACTCTAGGCGTGTTGCTCATCTCTGTTTGCCAGCCAAAGGAGCCAGCGTTGTCCGAAAACATTTGGTGCTCCTGTGGCCATCACGGCTATGCAGGCAGTCCTCAACTTACAACCGTTCCTTTAGTGACCACTCAAAGTTACAACGCTACTGAATAAATTGGGCAGGGGAGTTTTTCACCCTTATGAAGGTTGCCGCACCTCCCTGGTCACCTGATCCAAATTAAAAACGGATTCGTATTTATGACAGTCCCAGCACCCCGGGGGTCACACGATTCCCTTTTTGCGACCTCCTGATCCAGCGAAGTCAGGGGTGGGAGCAAGATTCACTTAATGACCAGGTTAGCAACTTCACTTGCTTAACAACTGAGGAGAGAAAGGTTGTAAGATGGGGGGAGAACTCACTTCACAGATGCCTTGCTTAGCAAGAGACATTTTGGGCTCCGTTTTGGTGGTAAGTTGAGGACACAAAGAAGAGACAAAGCTTTTAAGAAGACACTGGAACAGCCACTTGTCTGAAATGGCACAGGGTCTCCTGCTTGAGGAGGGGCTAGAAGACCTCCAAGGTCCCTTCCAGCTCAATTCAGATTCCTTCCTTCCTTCCTTTCCTTTCCTTTCCTTTCCTTTCCTTTCCTTTCCTTTCCTTTCCTTTCCTTTCCTTTCCTTTCCTTTCCTTTCCTTCCTTCCCTTTCTTCCCTCTGACCCCCTTCCTTTCTTTCCTTCCTTCTTCTCTCCCTTCCTTCCTTTCCTTTCCTTTCCTTTCCTTTCCTTTCCTTTCCTTTCCTTTCCTTTCCTTTCCTTTCCTTTCCTTTCCTTTCCTTTCCTTTCCTTCCTTCCTTCCTTCCTTTCCTTCCCTCCCTCCCTCCATTTTCTTCCTTTCCTTTCCTTCCTTCTTCTCTTCCTTCATTCTTTTCCTTTCCTTTCCTTTCCTTCCCTCCCCTTCCTTCCTTCCTTCCTTCCTTCCTTCCTTCCTTCCTTCCTTCCTTCCTTCCTTTCTTTCCCTCCCTCCCTCCCTCCCTCCCTCCCTCCCTCCCTCCCTCCCTTTTTTCCTTTCCTTTCCTTCCTTCTTCTCTTCCTTCCTTCCTTCCCTTACTTCCTTCTTTCCCCCCTAGCCTCCCTTCCTTTCCTTCCTCCCTCCGTCCCTTCCTTCGTTCCTTCCTTCTTTCCTTCCCTCCCTCCCTTCCCTTCCTCCCATTCCTTCCTCCCTCCCTTCCCTTCCTTCTTCCCTTCTTTTCCTTCCTTCCTTTCGACAGTCACTTTTCTAAAATGGTATAGGATCTCCTGTTTGATCAGGGGGCTGGACTAGAAGACCTCCAAGGTTCCTTCCAGCTCTATTCTGAACTGAACCCCAAAGCAGAGCCACCAAGATGATTCAGGACGCCAAAGGCTAAAACATACGGAGAAAAAAGCTTCAGGAATTTGGTTTGTCTCGTCTAAGGGAAAGGACCAGGCGGGACATGATAGCAGACTTCTCCAATACCTGAGGGGCTGCCCCAAAGAAGATTTGGGGGTCAACCTCTTCTCCAAAGCCCCTGAAGGCAGGAGAAGAAGAAACAATGGATGAAAACTCATCAAGGAGAGAAGCAACCTGGAACTAAGGAGGAATTTCCTAACAGGGAGGACAGTTAGTCAATGGAAAGACTTTGCCTTCAGACGTTGTGCGGGCTCCATCACTGGAGGCTTTCAAAAGGAGACTGGACAGCCACCGGTCTGAAATGGTATAGGGCCTCCTGCTTGAGCAGGGGGCTGGACTAGAGGACCTCCGAGGTCCCTTCTAAACTCTGTTATTCTTTTATTCTAGGACTCCTTGGCAGGCGCTCCCACCAATTCAGGCCTCAAACTCCGATAGATAATCCATCTTATTTTTCCCCCGTCCTGGAGGCCCTGAGATTCCATAGCGGTTTGAACCCTAAATTCTTGCAAATTCATTTTTTTTCCTTTCCTGCTTGCATTCATTTGATCTGACAATAAGCTCAGCAGGGGAGGCCTCTGGACTAGCAGAGACTGAAAAGATGAAAGAGAATCCACATATTTTCCCCCCTGGCTTCGCTCTTGTCCCCCCTCCCTCTCTCAAACCCCGTTTTCTTGGCACAGGAAGAGAAACGACCACAAACACATTTATCTTCCCAAAGGCTGATATATTTTTTTTTGAAAAAAAAAAAAAAGGATCGGACTGAGACCAAGAATCCTGATTAGTGTCATCCTTAATCTCTCTCTCCTTGACTCTATTCTACCTCAGCATCAAGTACTGAGGAACCGAAGGACTCTTTCTATCAAAGATTAAGGAGTGGTCTTGCTTGGCACCAGGTTGGTTGTTTTATGAAGTCTTTCCTGCTTCTTCCTTTGCCTAGAAGCAACAGGCTCCTTCTGCAATTCGCCCTCATCCTTTAAATGAACTACAGAATCATGGAATCAAAGCATAAGAGATTCACAGAATCACAGAATCTTAGAATCATATAATCTTAGAATCACAGAATTACAGAACCAGTCAATCGGAGAATTACAGCACTACACAATTGCATACTTAGAATCACAGAATGTTACAATCATATAATCAGAGAATCACAAAATGATAGAATCGGAGAATCATATAATCTTAGAATCACAGAGTCTCCGAATTACAGAACCACAGAACCACAAAATGATAGAATCAGAGAATCATATAATCTTAGAATCACAGAATTACAGAACCAGTGAATTGGAGAATTACAGCATTACACAATTGCATACTTAGAATCACAGAATGTTACAATCATATAATCAGAGAATCACAAAATGATAGAATCAGAGAATCACATAATGTCAGAATCACAGAATGATAGAATCACAGAATCACAGAATCACAGAATCAGAGAATCACAGAACCACAGAATCACAAATGATAGAATCAGAGAATCATATAATCTTAGAATCACAGAATCTCGAATTACAGAATCATAGAATCACAGAATCTTAGAATCATATAATCTTAGAATCACAGAATAAGAGAACCACAGAATCACAAAATGATAGAATCAGAGAATCATATAATCTTAGAATCACAGAATTACAGAACCAGTGAATCGGAGAATTACAGCATTACACAATTGCATACTTAGAATCACAGAATGTTACAATCATATAATCAGAGAATCACAAAATGATAGAATCAGAGAATCACATAATGTCAGAATCACAGAATGATAGAATCACAGAATGATAGAATCACAGAATCAGAGAATCACAGAACCACAGAATCACAAATGATAGAATCAGAGAATCATATAATCTTAGAATCACAGAATCTCCGAATTACAGAATCATAGAATCACAGAATCTTAGAATCATATAATCTTAGAATCACAGAATAAGAGAACCACAGAATCACAAAATGATAGAATCAGAGAATCATATAATCTTAGAATCACAGAATTACAGAACCAGTGAATCGGAGAATTACAGCATTACACAATTGCATACTTAGAATCACAGAATGTTACAATCATATAATCAGAGAATCACAAAATGATAGAATCAGAGAATCACATAATGTCAGAATCACAGAATGATAGAATCACAGAATGATAGAATCACAGAATCAGAGAATCACAGAACCACAGAATCACAAATGATAGAATCAGAGAATCATATAATCTTAGAATCACAGAATCTCCGAATTACAGAATCATAGAATCACAGAATCTTAGAATCATATAATCTTAGAATCACAGAATAAGAGAACCACAGAATCACAAAATGATAGAATCAGAGAATCATATAATCTTAGAATCACAGAATTACAGAACCAGTGAATCGGAGAATTACAGCATTACACAATTGCATACTTAGAATCACAGAATGTTACAATCATATAATCAGAGAATCACAAAATGATAGAATCAGAGAATCACATAATGTCAGAATCACAGAATGATAGAATCACAGAATGATAGAATCACAGAATCTCTGAATTACAGAATCACAGAATCACAAAATGATAGAATCAAAGAATCATATAATCTTAGAATCACAGAATTACAGAACCAGTGAACTGGAGAATTACAGCATTACACAATTGCATACTTAGAATCACAGAATGTTAGAATCATATAATCAGAGAATCACAAAATGATAGAATCAGAGAATCACAGAATGTCAGAATCACAGAATGATAGAACCACAAAATGATAGAATCACAGAATCACAGAACCACAGAATCACAAAATGATAGAATCAGAGAATCATATAATCTTAGAATCACAGAATTACAGAACCAGTGAATCGGAGAATTACAGCACTACACAATTGCCTACTTAGAATCACAGAATGTTAGAATCACATAATGATAGAATCACAAAATGATAGAATCAGAGAATCACAGAACCACAGAATCACAAAATGATAGAATCGGAGAATCATATAATCTTAGAATCACAGAATTACAGAACCAGTGAATCGGAGAATTACAGCACTACACAATTGCCTACTTAGAATCACAGAATGTTAGAATCACAGAATGATAGAATCACAGAATGTTAGAATCATAGAATCACAGAGCCATAGAATCATGGAATAAAGAGAGTCCTAGGGCTGGAAGGGACCTTGGAGGTCTTCTAGTTTAACTCCCTCCCTAAGGTCTCAGGCTGGAGACCTTAGACCATCCAGGACAAATGGTTGTCCAATCTTTTTTTTAAAAAAAACCTCCAGCGATGGAGCAAGCCATTCCATGGATTAATCATTCTAATTAATCAGCCCCTCAAGGACCGGAAGACTGCTATCATGTTGCCCCTATTCCTTCTCTTAGACTAGACATACCCAGTTCCTTAATTGTTTATCATACGGCTGAGTCTCCAATTCCCAAATCATTTTTGTTGCTCTTCTCTGCACTCTATTTAAACGTCTTTTTTTGAATCATGGTGATCAGAACTGGACCCACCATTCCAAGCGTGGTGGTACCAGTGCTAATCAGGTTATGAAACATCTGCGAGAAAATAAGCAGAAAGCACCAAGAAATCTCATCATTCAACCGTGAGCTATGTATATTTTCTTTTAGAAACAAGTTATTTGCAATGAAATGGTGGGGAAAAAAAATTAAAGACATTTCCAGAGATAGTAAGTACTTCTCAACAAATTAAGCTTTTACAGTGACAGTTATCTGTGTCATCAATTAGGGAAATGGAAATGAAAATGAGCCTATTGAGTTTGCCAACATACCAGAGAGAAATGGTTGGCATGTAAATGATGAAAAGAAAATGGTATGGAAATCATAAGAGGGAACTACTGTATTAACAGATAGTGTTGCCGTACAAAAAAAGCATTTTATTAATACGGTTCCATCTGGTAAGAAGGAAGTGATACTTTCTTAGAGAAACTAGATAAATATCTAAAGAAACCAAGTGCAAATTCCACAGGAGCAGAAATAGATTGCAGATGGACCTTCAGCAACAAGGGAAGTTACCGGTAATTTTTACTCCTATTTTCCAAACTGTCAATAAAATTATACTTTAAAAAAGCAAACAAAGAAGGTAAAATTTATAGCAGCTCTCAGAATTATTAATGAATTCTAAGCACGCACTTAAGGTAAAGGTTCCCTTTGCACATATGTGCGAGTCATTTCCAGCTCTAGGGGGCGCTGCTCATCTCCATTACAAAGCCAAAGAAGAGCCAGCGCTGTCCGGAGACGTCTCCGTGGTCATGTGGCCTGGGACAAGGAAAGGGAGCTCACTCCGTAACGTGGTGCTAGGGATTCAAACCGGCGAACTGCCGACCTTTCTGATCGACAAGCTCAGCATCTTAGTCCCTGAGCCACCATGTCCCATCAGGACCACGCACTTAGGAGAATGTAAAGAAAGAACACTTTGATCAGGGCATCTCAATCCGATGGATTAGCTGCCATTTTGGGGAACTTCAAAGGGTTATATAAATCTGTGGAGAAGACCAACTTGGGAGGGGACATTATCCAACGTGATTCCAGAGATCTTCTACTGAGAAAGACAAGATGTCTTGAATATCTACAGTATTGTTAGTGGATAAATCATAGATTAAGGGACCCTGGAGGTCTTCTCTTCCAACCCTCTGTCCAACCCTGGAGTCCTCATCCAATCTTGGACAAACAGTTGCCCACTCTTTTCTTGAAGACCTCCAGTGATGGACCAGCCACAACTTCTGAAGGCAATCCTTCTAACTGTGAGGAAATGTCGCTTTCAGGATTCCAGCGATTGCCCTAATTAAATCATGATCCTCGAGCCGAGCTTCAAAAGAATCCAAAGATTTATTAGGAGCAACACGTTCGGCATTAACCCATATGAAGCCAACTCTGAGACATGCGATTTATCTATGACTCTGTTTCCCCGCACCCTCCTGGGTGTGTCATACATCAGATTCTCCAACGAAACACATTCACGGGCTGGGTGTCATCAATCACACTCTCCAATGAAGGATTTTCGTAGGCAGAAGATCCAGTAGCCTAGGCTACAATCTCTACAAGATAAGTGTGGAATGTGTTTCTGGCCTTCACCTGCAACACTGCTCCTTCAGGCCTTTCCCTCCCTCCTTCTTATGGCAACTCGGAAACAGGCATCGGAATGCTTTATGAGTTGACAGTCTCTTTATTTCCCTTACCTCCCTCTGAGGAGCTTCCATCCATTGCTTCTTGTCCTGCTCTCAGATCCTTTGGAGAATAAGTCTACCCTGTCTTCTCTGTGACAAGGCTTCAAATACTGGAAGACTACACGCCCCCCTTAAGCTTTCTCTTCATTGGGCTACCTGTTGTGGCTTGGAGGTTTGAGCCTGCTTTGTCAGAGGTTGAGGACTTGGACAATAAGGAAGAGAAGGATTTGACTCTGAGGTTTGAGCCTGCTTTGCTAGAGGACGAAGACTTGGATGGTGAGGAAGGGGAGGATTTGGCTCTGAGGTTTGAGCTTGTTTTGTTAGAGGATTTGGAATTGCCTTCCTCCCCAGGACTTTCCTCCTCGGCAGGACCTTCCTCCCTGATTGTGCCTCAGGTGTCGGCAGATAATCAGGAGAGCGTATCAGAGCCTCTAACTGAGGATCAAGCTGAGGAATGCTGGCTTGATGCGAGGCAACGGCGCAGGCAAAAGTGTAAGTTGCAACGTAGAAAGAAAGGACGAATCAGAGACTGAGATGAGGGACTGACACACCCCACAGGGAATAAAAGTGGGTGTGTTCACTCTGAGAACTTGTTCGGGACAACGTGTTAATTTGTGAGAGAAGCTTCAGAAGATTCTGTGTGTAGCGATAGCTTGTGATTTATGTTCTTGCTTTATTGTCGGACTTGGCAGACAGCTTGTGTGAGACTGCCAAGAACTTTCTCGGCTCAAGGAATTTAACCCTGTCAATACTGGACTTGTTTGCTTGTTTATATTCATTTGGAAACTTGGACATCTCACCTCGTTTGCACAGGTGAGACATAACAGCTACCCATACCTGGTTTCCTTAGCTGTCCATTGTATGGTTAGTCTCCAGACTTCTTATCATCTTTCATCCTCCTCATTGTTGGGTCTTTCCCAGGGGTGGGCTTCAACTGTTGTCCCAAAGGTGTTTTTTTTTCCAGGAGACAACTGGACTTTCTGGTTTTTCTTTGAAGATGTTTTGCTTCTCATCCAAGGAGCTTCTTCAGCTCTGACTGGATGGTGGGTAATAGAAATACTACAACCTTTGATGCCAAAGTAGCTTCCTGTTTGGAAGTGTAATTTGCATCCTTTTAGAGAGTTGTTGAGGCAACGTGGAGGTTTGTCTGTGTCCTTGGGTGCAAATGGCTGAGGAGTTACTAAGGTAACGGAATGTGAGGCAACTGGCAGTTGGAACAGAGTTCTTTTCAGGTAGGAAAGCGGAGTAGAACTCCTTAGCATCAGAGCATGTTAATAATAATAATAATAATAATAATAGGAAATACTCTAAATGCTCTGATGGTCATTTCACAAAATCCTTTCTTAGGGAGCCCCTAGAAGCCAAGAGGAAGGTACGGGCCAAATTTCAAATTTGTAGGCTTTACGGTTCTGGAGATTTTGTGATGATGGTTGAGGGGTATTTTGCTTTTATATATATAGATAACAAAGAGAAACAATAAGTCTAGTCTGTATGTATACATGTACATGGTGAGAAATCTTGCGACCGATGGATGGCTTAAAGAACAAAGCTGTTCCAGAATTGGGTGGTCCTGCTAGAAATACTTTGAAAACCCCATCCAGAGGGGAGCAACAGAAACAGATAGTAAAGTGGGTGTGGGGGGTCTCTAACAATACTTTGAGCTCTAACTACATAGTGCTTATAAGCAGCATCCTGAATAACAGGAAGTGAGTTCCCTATAATCTTCTCCACTGTCCTCACCATTCTCTGTAGGGACTTTCTATCTGAGGCACTACGGCCACCAGACCAAACAGGGATGCAGTTTGTTAAAATGCTCTTGATTGTGCCTATGTAGAAAGTGGCCAGGACAGAAGAGGAAAGAGGTGCTCTCCTCATCCAAAGCAGGAAATGCAGACGCGGGATTGCACGCCACAGTAAGGGTGATGGGTGGAGATTGTTAGTTATCTGCACCCCCAAATACTTAACACTGTTGACCATCTCTACAGCTGCATCCTTGAAGCTGATGGAGTATGACTACGCCGGTATGACTTTGTCTATTTTATTTCTGAGCTGCATTCCCCCATTTTGAGTGATCTGCTACTCTGGGAAAGTGAATTTTTCTATGCCTTTCACCTCTTCGCCATCAATTTCCTTTTTGATGTTTCATGAGAGCAATTTTTTTTTTTTGATGTTCAGCAAGAGACCATAATTCTCTCTTCCTTCTTTGATTTTCTTGGTCAGATGTTCAAGGCCTTCGTTTGGTTTCTGAGAGTAGAACTGTATCATTAGCATATCCAAGATTGCTGTCCCAAAGGTGCTTTTTCAAGAGGCAGTTAGACTTTCTGTGTTTTTTTTTCCTTTGAAGAGGTTTTAGTTTCTGATCCAAGAAGCTTCTTCAGCTCTGACTGGAGGGTGGAGAATGGAAGGGTTTATATTCCTTGCAGACGGCTGGTCATTTGCATCCTTTTAGAAGGTCATTGAGGCAGCTTGGAGGTTTGCCTGTGTCCTCAGGGTCACCTGAGTAGTGCAAATATATGTGGAGCCTTCATGGAACTACTGAAAGGACCGCGTTGTAGACTGGAGATAGATGATGTCATATCCCTCCTCCTCTGTTGAGGGAGGGCTCTTCAGTTTGGACATAGGCGGCCTCAACGACCCTCTAAAAAGGATGCAAATGACCAGCTGTCTGAAAGGAAGATAAATCCTTCCCTTCCCCTCCATCCAGTCAGAGCTGAAGAAGCTTCTTGAAGGAGAAGTGAAATGTCTTCAGGTAAAAACCAGAAAGTCCAATTGCCTCTTGAAAATAAAAAAGCACCTTAGGGGACAACCAGGAGGACCTGGATGATGGAGCATCTTCACGGACATCCAAGATGGTTGATGCTTTCTTCCTCCAATCTTGACCCTGAGTCTTCCAGATCTAGCTTCTTCATGATCACTCAGGCAAGGAGAAAATAAGACCCAAAATATATTCAAACGGGACTGCCACAAACTTCAACGGATAGTGAGGACTGCAGAAACAACAATGGCAACCAGCCTGCCTCCCACTGAGGATCTGTATACTACATGAGCCAGAAAGAGGGCTGAGAAAATATCTATAGACCCCTCACATCCCAGATATAAACAGTTGCAACTGTCTTCCCTCTAAACAGAATACAGAATAACAGAGTTGGAAGGGACCTTGTAGGTCATCTAGTCCAACCCCCTGCCCAAGCAGGGGACCCTGCACCATTTCTGACAGATGGCAGTCCAGACTCTTCTTGAAAGCCTCCAGGGATGAAGCTCTCACAACTTCCAATGGCAACTTCTATTCCATTGGTTGATTGTTCTCACTGTCAGAAAGTTTCTCCTTATTTCCAGATTGAATCTCTCCTTGTTCAGTTTCCATCCATTGTTCCTTGTCCGGCCTTCGGGGGCTTTGGGGAATAGCTTGACCCCTTCCTCCTCTCTGTGGAAGCCCCTCAAACATTGGAAGACTGCTCTCCTGTCTCCCCTGGTCCTTCTCTTCCCTAGACTAGCCAAGCCCGGTTCCTGCAACCATTTACCGTATGTTTATTGTGTGCCAAAACAAGTAGACCCAAGGACAGTTTTTCCTCCTGTGCCAACACTCTGCTGAACAATTCCCACAACACGGTCTTAGGCCCTGAGATGTCAAACCACATAGTAGGCCTGTATTACCTAGTATCCTTCTCACCTTTCCTGTTACCTATTTGCTTTAGCATCTTATGCCTGTCTCTTTGTTGTTGGTATCTTATATGATTTTATGCTGATTGCTTTTATTTAGTATCCCATGACTATCACTGTGCTGTTTATTATGATTTATTTATGATGATTGTATTTTATGATTATGATCACGATTTATCACTTGCTGTTTGCATGTACACTGAGAGCTTCTGTACCAGAGACAAAGTCTTTGTGTATTGGTCACTTGGCCAATAAAGAATTCTATTCTATTCTATTCTATTCTATTCTATCCTATCCTATCCTATCCTATCTGTTAAGTTTGAGCAATGAGAGGCTGAACCAGAGCATGAGTGCAACAGTACTTATTTTACAAATAAAGGGCTGACCGTGCTTGCCAAGCCTGGAACTGGCTCGCAGCAATCAGCAACCAGTTGGACCCCGCAGCCTGCTTTTATAGCTGGCTGCTGGGGAGAACCAACCAATGGGAATGGGGGAATATCGCCCACACAAAGTGAGTGGACCTGAGTGAGAACTCCTTGAGTCCTCAGGACATAACACCCCTTCCCCCAGATGCGAACACGCATAGTCCTTGAGGTAGATGGGGGTTTGTGTTGGCGCCCGGAGCGGCGCAACTCGGGAACATTGTCTGACTGTTCGGTATCAGTCTGTGACGGTTGAGCTGGCATAGTGTCGCCACACTCTCTCTGGACTGGGCATCCTCGGAAACCACCGGGTTGGTTTCTGGGGTCAAGCTCTCGTGGGTTGGATCCGGTTGGTCAACTCTCTGGGCACTGTTGTCCGAGTTTGGGCTGACCGGAGCGACCGCTGGCGCAGACTGGTCACTGGGTGCGGTGTGGCTGGGTGGCGGATGAGACGGTTCCCCTTCGACTGGAGACTCTGGATTCTTGTTTGCGAGGTTGCTGTGGCGCCTTCTGAGTTGGTCTATGTGTCTCCTCCAGGCGCGACCATCCTCCAGCCTGACTCTATACGATCTCGGCCCGGTGACGGCGATGACCTCGCCGGAATCCAAAGTGGGTCCCCAGCGAAATTCCTTGCGAATACTGGCTCCTGTAACATAAAATGTCTAACCCCGAAGTAGAAGCGAGGGAGAGTCAGGGCAGTATTGAGGGTGCAGTCTGTCAATACAGTCCTCAGGCGCCGGCCCATCAGAAGTTCCGCTGGGGACTTATTGGTGACTGCACAGGGGTTGAGTGCTGGCTCATCAGGAACCGTGAGAGTTTGTGGTGCCAGTCATCTCTGCCAAACCTAGCGAGGGCCTCTTTGGTGGTCCTGACGGCCCTTTCAGCCAACCCATTACTCGCAGGGTGAAATGGGGCTGTGAAAATGTGGCGAATGCCTAGGTTGGCTGCAAAACGGCTGAATTCTACTGATGCGAACTGTGGGCCATTATCGGAGACCAAGGAGTCGGGTAGTCCATGTGTAATGAACAGGCGCGTTAACACGTTGGTGATTGCTAGTGTGGTGGTCGTGGATAGCTGCGCCATGTCTATCCATTTGGAATAAGCGTCCACGACCACTAGGAACATCTTTCCATGCACGGGCCGGCCAGATCGATATGGATTCTAGACCAGGGCGCTGGCGCTCTCCCATCTGGTAGGGGTGGCGATGGGGGAGCAGGACGGGATTCCTGGCAAATGCTGCAGGAACTTACCCAATTGACAATGTCCTCGTCTAGACCCGGCCACCACACGTGGCTGCGTGCCAACGCCTTCATTCTCACAATGCCGGGGTGTCCCTGGTGCAAGCGCCTCCAGGACTCGGAGTGCATGCGAGGTCGGAATGATCACTCGAGTGCCTCACAGTAGACAACCCTGCAAACTGGACAGCTCCTGCATGCGAGTCTTAAAGGGTGCGAATTTTTATCAACATTGCCTCCCGGCCACCCTCCTCACCCAGTCGAGCACCTGGGCGGCGTTTGGTCTGCCTTGGTTTTGGCGGCGATGTCAAGGGCGGTGATGGGCAGGTCCAACTGGGTGATTTCAAAAATGGCATTGACAGGAGCTGGGTCTTCAGCCGGAGCGGGTAAGGGGCAGCGACTGAGCGCGTCAGCGTGGGATGAGTTTTGCCCGGGCGGTGGATAAGTTTGTATGAGTAGGCCGCTAGGAAAAGTGTCCACCTTGTCATCCGAGGGGAGAGGACTTGAGGTGTCTGTTTGTCGCGGCCAGTAGGCCCAGGAGGGCTTATGGTCGGTGACCAGTTCAAGAAGTGGCCAAAAGGAATTCGTGAAACTTTTCACGGCTGCAACAGCTGCTAGGGCTTCCTTGTCTATTTGGCTGTAATTTCGCTCTGTGGCCGAGAGCGTCCTGGAGAAAAAAGCGATGGGGGCCTCGGCGCCATTGGCGAGTCGGTGACTAAGGACCGCCCCAATTCCAAGGGGATGCGTCTGCTGCCAGTACTAAAGGAAGGTTGGGGTCGAATTGGATGAGCACTGCCTCTGGCGTAAGTAGTGATTTGGGCGTTAAACGCCTGGTCTTCTTTGTGCCCCCAGTGCCACGGTGACTTTTGTCTAGTAATCTGTGTGGGGTTCGGCTACTGAGGCTTTATGGGGCAAAAAGGATGCATAAAAGTTTAGGAGCCCCAAGAAAGCTTGTAGCTCCGTTTTGGAGGTCGGTGTGGGAGCTTCGTGGATCGCCCTGACCTTGGACTCCAGGGGTGAATGCCAGGGCGTCAATTTTATAACCCAGAAAGTCCACCTGTCTAGTGGCAATGGCGCATTTTTCTTTTTTTAACTTGAGGCCATGCTGTCTGAACCTCTCTAACACTGCTCGCACTCTCTGGAAGAGTTGGGGTCTGTCCCTGGCCGAGACCAAGATGTCGTCGAAGTAGGGTACTACACCAGGGAGGCCCTGTAAAATCCGCTCCATGAGGGATTGAAAAATACCCGAGGCAACACTTACGCCAAATTGGAGAGCGCTTGCATCGGAAGGCACCCCTGTGAGTGACGATGGTCTGAAGTTCCGCTGTTTGGTTATCAACAGGGAACTGTTGATATGCTTGAGACATGTCCAATTTAGCAAAAATACTGCCCGGTTCGAATGTGTGCAATAAGTGCTGAATGGCGGAGCACGGGGTAGGCGCTAACTTGTAAATATTTATTGATTGTTGTCTTGTAGTCCGAGCAAATTCTCAGGCTACCATCTTTTTTGAGGGTGTGACAATGGCGTCTCCCACTTGGCGAAATCTGTTGGCTCAATGACCCCTTGTTTTAGTAGTTTATCCAATTCAGCGTCTAGTTTTGGTCGAATAGCAAATGGAACTCTACGTGGTTTTAATCTGATTGGGACTGCCTGGGGGTCAACGGTGAGCGAGATGGGGGTTCCATTATAACACCCCAACTCCTCGCTGAACACATCTGCGTAGTCAGCGAATAAGGAGTCAGTGTCTGAGGTTGAGACAGCATGGACTCCTGTTAACCCTAGGCCGAGGTGGGAAACCAATCGAGCCCCAATAAGGTGGGTAGATTGCCGTTAACTACCACTAGAGGTAGGTGGCCTTTAAAAGCTCTAAAACTGACAAAGAACTTGCCTCTGCCGATCACGGGAATGGCCTTCCCCTGGTAGTCCTTCAGACCGAACTGGCATCTCTGAAGCCGGGTAGTAGATAGGCTGGGGTGGAGTCTCTTGAGGGTGTTCCACGAGATTATTGAGAGCGCTGACCCTGTGTCCACCTCCATGTGGCACGGTTTACCTTCTAGGGAAACGGAGAGAGAAATTTTACTAACAGTGTGGCAAGTACGCCTGGCAAGGCGGTGCGTGCGACAGTTTAATACTTGCCTCTGTGGTCCCGAGTGCGAGGACGGGGTCTGTGTGCAGCGCTTTGGGGGCTTGGCAGACTCTCGCAATGTGCCCCTCTTATGGCAGTTGTTGCAAGCGGCTCCTTTAAACTTGCAGGTGGCCCTTTGATGTGATCCCCACAGGCTAGGCACAGCGTGATGTGCTTGGGTGGACCGGTGTATTCTTGTTTGGCCCCTACCTGCGACCGTCTGTCATTGGTGAGGCGATGGACATCGTTCTCATCATTGTGGGCTTCCTCCGCTTCCACCTCTTCGGAATGGACTGGGAACGATGCTAGCTTGGCACTTGGGCCCTGAATTTCGGTGGCTGAGTTCGTTGCTAGCTCGGCTGCTAGGGCCTCCTCTACCGCTTGCGCAAGGTTGAGGTCTTTTTGGCTAGCAGTCGCCTCTGTAGGTTGAGATCCTTGACCCCACAAACTAATTGATCGAGGAGCATGTCCTCCAGGTATGTTCCAAACCCGCAGTGCAGGGCTGCTGTTCTGAGGGCGGCCATATATTGATTGATGGTCTCCTTACTTGCTTGCTTCCTCATACGGGCGTGAACCTCCTGGCGATTTGTGAAGGCCTGGGGGCGTAGTGGTTAGTGAGGATCTCAAGCAACTCCGGACCGCAGGAGCGTTTTTCAATTCTCTCGGCGCTACGAGTGCTGCGGCGGTATCGTAAAGCGGTGGCTCCGCAGTAGATTAGGAAATAGGATTTTTCCGATGCTCTCCCGCATCCGCCAGGCCGCCGCATCGATGTAATGATTGAAAGCGGTTCTTATACGATTCCCACTTCTCTTCGTCTGGTTTAAACGCTGGGAATACTGGGTTGGAACTCATGGTGCTGGAACGGCTGGGCTACCTGTGGAAAATATCTCTCTGGGACTACGAGCGCTCGTGAGTTACTAGTGATATCAGCTCTGGAGAGGTTTTTGCTAACCTCTCTTTCTCTCTCTGGGTTACCACGTTGGCTGCTAGCCGTTGGAGGTGTCTAGATTCCCGCCAAAAAAGTGGGCGTTAGTGACTCTCTACAGCGCTGTGCTGTGATTCCTACTGGTTCGAAATTCAAATGACACCCGTTTGAATTTCGCGCCAAATACAGAGCGGCTGCGGCTCGCAGCGCTTCACTTTCCCCGTGGCGGGGCTAACAAGCGGCTACAGGCGCTTCTAACTTTTGACTCAGACCGCTTTCTCTGGCTGCGGATCTGCGTTTGCTCTTTTGATCGCTCGTTTAGTTAGCTGACCGCTCTCTCTGGCTGCGGATCAGCGTTCCCCTTATCGCCAGCCGATCGCTCTCTCTGGGCTGCGGATCGGTGGCTAGTGACTCAGCGGTTGCAAGGTGCATCTGGTAGCCATCCCACCTTCGTCGCCAGTGTTAAGTTTGAGCAATGAGAGGCTGAACCAGAGCATGAGTGCAACAGAACTTTATTTTACAAATAAAGGGCTGACCGTGCTTGCCAAGCCTGGAACTGGCTCGCAGCAATCAGCAACCAGTTGGACCCCGCAGCCTGCTTTTATAGCTGGCTGCTGGGGAGAACCAACCAATGGGAATGGGGGAATATCGCCCACACAAAGTGAGTGGACCTGAGTGAGAACTCCTTGAGTCCTCAGGACATAACACTATCCTATCCTAACCTTAGCTATCTTATCCTTCTCTTCTCTTCTCTTCTCTTCTCTTTTCTCTTCTCTTCTCTTCTCTTCTCTTCTCTTCTCTTCTCTTCTCTTCTCTTCTCTTCTCTTCTCTTCTCTTCTCTTCTCTTCTCTTCTCTTCTTCTAAATTCCATTCTATTCTGTTCTATTTTATTCTAAATTCTCTTATCTTCTATTTTATTCTATTTCCTATCCCATTCTAAATTGTGCTCTATTCTGTTTTGTTCTGTTCTATTCTAAATTCTCGCCTCGTCTCTTCTTGTCTGTTTTATTCTATTTTCTTTTCACTTCAATCCTGTTCCATTCCATTCCGTTCCATTCCAATCTGTTCTATTCTAAATTCTCTTCTCTTTTTTTTCTCTTCTCTTCTTCTCTCCTCTTTTCTTGGCCCCTGCATAGGAGTGCACTGACATCTATTCCGTATGGGTTTTTCACAGGAGTTTTATTAGTCTCCGTGTTTAATTTCTCCATCCTCTGATTGATCTCCTGGCTTATTGTTTCAGGCAAAGAGAACTTGGGAGGCTGAAGAAATAGATGTTGTTGCGAAAGCAGATACGGACGTCCTGCCCCCACCGGCCTTCCCGGCTGCCAAACCCCTTTGGATCATGATCAAGTTCTGGAGTTTTTCATTCCCCTTCGGTAAGGTCTTTTATTGGCGCGTTCATTTTCTCTGATTTAATTGCATCTTCTGACCAATATGGGAAAACTGGCTGGAGGCTAACGAGAGTGAAACTGTTTTTGATTTGGTTCGGTTGTAAAACGGATGTTTCCAGGATTAACTTGGTGGAGCTGTATCTATTTATGGCTGCAAATGTGACAGAGAGACTTCACTGCCTTGTTAAGCATTTCGTGTGCGGTTGGGGGGGACATTTAGCCTAAAAAAAAGCAACAAGAACCCTCAGTGTGTGTGTATGTGGGTGTGAGCTGTTGCCCCCCCCCAGAATAGAATAGAATAACAGAGTTGGAAGGGACCTTGGAGGTCCTCTAGTCCAACCCCCTGCTTAGGCAGGAAACCCTATACCATTTCAGACAAATGGTTATCCAACATCTTTTTAAAAACTTCCAGTGTTGGAGCATTCACACCTTCTGGAGGCGAACTGTTTTGTTGGTTAATTGTTTTCGCTGTGAGGAAATTTCTTCTTAATTCCAGGTTGTTTTTCTCCTTGATTAATTTGCATCTGTTGCTTCTAGTCCTGCCTTCTGGTGCTTTGGAAAATAGGTTGACCCCGGTTTTCTTCTCTGTGACAGTCCCTGACATGTTGGAAGACTGCTATCATACCCTGGTCCTTCTATTCATTAAACCACACCTGTCCAATTCCTGCAACTATTCTTGGTATGTTTTAGCCTCCTGAACCCTCATCAACATTGCTGCTTTTCCCTGCACCCTGTCTACCATCTCAACATCTTTTGATACATCGTGGTGACCTAAACTGCTGAGGTGGGTCTTCGGCTAGTTCTGACAGGTTCTGGAGAACCGGTGGCGGGAATTTTGAGCAGTTCGGAGAACCGGCCAATCCCACCCTTGACTGGCCCCGCCAACCCCTCATCTCTTCTCTGCCTCCCATTGAGTCCCAGTTGATCGGCTGGGTCTCTTTTGGTTGCCCTGCACGGGAGAACGGAGCTGGAAAGCAGGTTAGTGGGGTGGGGAGGGAATGGTGTGGAAATGGAGATTTTGCAGTACCCTTTCCCTGCCACACCCACCAAGCCACACCATGGCCACCGAGCCATGAAAACAGAACCAGTAGTAAAAAGATTTGAATACCACCATTGCTAAACTGGATGCAGTCTTCCAAGTGTGGCCTTACCAAGGCCTTATAAAGCTTATAAACACTTCCTGTGATTCTGATTCTATCCCTCTGTTGATGCAGCCTAGGACTGTGTTGGCTTTTTGGGCAGCTGCATAATACGACCAACTTATATTTAAAGGATTGTCTACTTAGATTCTAAGATCCCTCTCGTAGTTACTACTATTGAGCAAGGTATCACATATACCGTACCTGTGCCTTTGGTTTTTCTTGCCTATATGTAGAACCTGACTTTTCTCCCTGTTGAATTTCATTGTGTTGGATAGCACCTCGTGTTCAAGTCTTTAAGGGCATAAAGGAGGCCCAGGGCGATCGTGGGAAACTTTAGTTTTCATCAATATTACCAAATATACGTGGGGTCTTATATACAGCACTGGATCAAAGGCAGCAGAATTGTTGCAGAATAAATCAGAAAGAACACTCTGTTTTTATTTATTTATTCATTTATTTTTGTCACTTGCTTACAAGATAATAAGTAAAAAACATAGTTATGAATAGATGGATACATATAAGAAAAATAAAAAAGAAACAATAGGACAGGGACGGTAGGCACATTGGTGCGCTTATGCACGCCCCCTAGAGACCTCTTAGGAAAGGGGTGAGGCCAATAGTAGACAGTCTAAGATTAAAGTTTTTGGAGTTTGGGGAAGAAACCACAGAGTCAGGTAGAGGATTCGAGACGTTGACCACTCTGTGGCTGAAGTTGTATTTCCTGCAGTCAAGTTTGATGTGGTTAACCTTGAGTTTGTATCTATTGTTTGCTCTTGTTATGATTGAAGCTGAAGTATTCATTGACAGGTAGGACGTTGCAATGGATGATTTTATATACCATACTTAGATCAGACCGAAGGCGGCGTAATTCAAGGTTTTCTAGGTCTAGAATTTCAAGTCTGGTGGCATAAGGTCTTCTGCAACGAGTAGAGGAGTGGAGAACTCTTCTTGTGAAATATTTCTGGACTTTCTCAACTGTGTTAATATCAGATACGTAATGTGGGTTCCAGACTGATGAGCTGTGTTCGAGTCTTGGTCTAGCAAATGTAGTTAGTAATGTAATACTACCAGAGAAAAAGCTACGTTGTTTCCCCATGATTTTATCTGAACATATTCAACAAGCGCTTCCACACCTCCCTTTACGCACGGACAATGTAAGTGCCGAGAAGGAAATCATGTGTAAACAGAAAGAGAGAAAGCCATTTTTGTCTTCCCACTGGCTCGTGGGCAAAAAGGGAGATGGGAAGATTGATGGCTGGTATTCCTAAACTGGGTTTGTTTCCTGCCAAAGGAACATGTATTCTATTGCCTGTAGTCAGATTCTCATGTGGGGTCTGAATCAAGGTTGGTTGAACAGAATGGTCAATAAACAGATGGTCGCAAGCAGGGGTGGGCTTCAATTTTTTTTTTTGCAAAGGGTTCTTTTTGTCTAGTTGCTGGGTGGGCGTGGCCATGTTGGGTGTGGCCTAGTTGGCCTTACTCATGTTTATGCTTATATCTATCATCTTGTAAGCGATTGACAAATCAAATAAATGAATAAAATAAAAAATAAAAGAAGGAAGGAAGGAAAGAAGGAAGGAAGGGGGAAGGAAGAAGGAAGGAACAGGGAAGTGGAAGAAAGGAAGGAACAAAGGAAGGAAGGGAGGAGAGAAGAAGAAGGGAGGGAGGAGAGAAAGGGAGAGAATACCCATTCCTAAGAGGTCTGTAAGGGGCGTGCATAAGTGCACCATCGTGCCTACCGTCCCTGTCCTATTGGCCCCATTTATTCCTACCCATTTCCTGTATTCTTATTCATGTTTATACTTGTATCTATTATCTTGTAAGTGACTGACAAATCGAATAAATAAATAAAATAAAGTAGGTTACATCGTCAGGGCTAGAAGGGAGTGGGGTTTGGGAGGAGGAGGATTGTGGGGTACATGATACTGTCTGCACTTGATTGTTTTCATGCAGACATTTCATGACCCAACTAGATAACATCATCAGTGCTAGAAGGGAATGGGATTTGTGAAGAGGAGGAGGAGGCGGCGGCTGTTAGGTTCTTGATGCTGTCTGAGCTTGGTTGTTTTCTTGAAGACATTTCATGACCCAACCAGGTGACATCATCAGTGCCAGAAGGGAGTGGCATTTGTGGAGAGGAGGAGGAAGGAGAGGAAGAGTAGGAGGAGTGGGAGGAAGACTGTTGGGTTCTTGATGCTCTCCTGAGCTTGGTTGTTTTCTTGAAGACATTTCATGACCCAACTAGGTAACAATATCAGTGCTAGAAAAAAAAAAGGGATTTATAGAACGGGGGAGGAAGAAGAGGAAAAGAAGGGATGTAGTTTGTGGAGAGGAGGAGAAGGAGGATGGGGAGGAGAAGGAGAGGAAGGAGAAGGAGGATTGTGCTGTATGAAAATTGCAGGGTTTAGGTTTGGCCAATCTAGAGAAAAGAAGGACTAGGGGTGACCTGATAACAGTCTCCCAGCATTTGAGGGGCTGCCACAAGGAAGAGGGTGGGGGGTGGGGGGGGTCAACTTATTCTTCAAAGCACCAGAAGGCAGGACAAAAAAAAAAAAAAAGGACTCTAATTCATGGAGAGAAGCAACCTATAATTGAGGAGCAATTTCCTGACCGTGACAACAATCCATCAATGGAACCATCTTCCATCCAGAAGTTGTGGGTCCTTCATCACTGGAGGCTTTGAAGAAGAAATTGAACAGCCCTTTGTCTGAAATGATGTAGAGTCTCCTGCTTGAGTGGTGTGTGTGTGTTTGTGTGTGTGTGTGTGGATTAAAAGACCTCCAAGCTCTATCCTGATTGATTGACTACCTATAGGGTAGAAGACCCTGATTTGATCTGGCTGGGATGCATTTCGCTGAGTGCAGGAAGAACACAAGAAAAATGCACAAACGTGTACAAAAATCTCTTGCGAGAACCTCACACAAAAATGCTGCACTGTCCCCCCCATTAATTATGATGGAAGAGCTTCCTCTCCCCTCTTAAGTTGAGTTGTCACCGGGACTACAGACTTGATCATAGCCAGAAGACATCTATATGTTTGTGTGACTCTAAAGAGGAGCTTAGCAGGAGCCAAAGTCCAAAAGGAGAACATCCGGACAAAAATAAATTGAATTAATAAAATTAATTGCCTGTGAAATAAGATACACCTTTTAGAAAATTAATTAATCTCTGGGTTCATATTCCAGCCATTCTGCCTCTCAGGCATGGAGACCCCTTGCAATTGGAAGCCCCCCAGTGACCACGCAACGCCCCCTCATCTGAGCAGAAGCAACTGAACGTGGAAAAAGAAATAACAGAATGGGGGGGCGAGAGGACAAAGAGGAAAGAGAGCGGGAAGAAGAGGAGAGGAATGAAAGGGAGAGAGGAAGAGGCAAACTGGGGAAGGAAAGAGGAACAAAGGGAAGAGGAGAGGAAAGGAGAAGGGAAGGGAGGAAGGAAAGGAAAAGAGAAAAAAGAGAAAGGGAAGGAGGAAAGGAAAGGAAGAAAAGAAAAGAGAAATAAAAGGGGAAGAGAAAGAGAAGGAAAGTTAAAAAAAAGGAAATGAGAATGGGAAAGAGAAAGAAAGGGAAAGGAAAGGTAGAAGGAAAGGGAAAGAAAGGATAGGGAAAAGAAAGGAGGAAGAAAAAGAAAGGATTGGAAAGGGAAGGGAAGGGAGGAGAGGAAGGAGGAAGAAGGAGAGGGGAGAGGAGAGGAAAGGAAAGAAAGAAAAGAAAGGGAAGAGAAAGAGAAGGAAAGTAAGAAAAAGGAAATAAGAAGAGAATGGGAAAGAGAAAGAAAGGGAAAGGAAAGGTAGAAGGAAAGGGAAAAGAAAGGAGGAAGAAAAAGAACGGATTGGAAAGGGAAGGGAGGAAGGAAAGGAAAAGAGAAAAAGAGAAAGGAAAGGAGGAAAGGAAAGGAAGAAAAGAAAAGAGAAGTAAAAGGGAAGAGAAAGAGAAGGAAAGTTAAAAAGGAAATGAGAATGGGAAAGAGAAAGAAAGGGAAAGGAAAGGTAGAAGGAAAGGGAAAAGAAAGGAGGAAGAAAAAGAAAGGATTGGAAAGGGAAGGGAAGGGATGAGAGGGACGGAGGAAGAAGGAGAGGGGGAGAGGAGAGGAAAGGAAAGAAAGAAGGAAAAAAGGAAAGGAAAGAAAGAAAAGAGAGGGGAAGGGAAAGAGAAGGAAAGGAAAAGAAGGGAAAGGAAAGGAGCTGAGCTTACAAAAGGGTTACAACCCCCCCTATTTCTCCATCCCTTCCACGCCACGCTCAGCTTTCCCTTTGCTAATTCTGATTTATACTGTTTGCATTCTGCCTGGTTGCTTTATTCTCTCGACTTACATCAGGAGCATTGTTCTGGAGGAGCTAATTAATTCACTACTAGCCAGCGATTATTAAATTCCCCCCCTCCCAATAAATCATGTTAAGACTTCAGATGTCACTGCCACCGTTAACCCGTTATTTAGCTGGCTTTTGAGATCCGCTCCGCGTCGGCTCTGGGCGCCTCCCTCGAGATGCCCAACAGCCAAGGTCCGCGGTCCAGGACCACGGGGGGCATCCATGGCTGGATTGAATTCCAGGCATGCTGTTGTGGCCCTGTTAGGAATATAAGTCACCTGACAGGTGTTTGGGTTAGAAATAGATAAACCAGGATAAACATTTTAGCACTATATCTTTAAGAGATTGCAAAAAAACTGCAATTGGGTGTGGTTTTTGAAACGGCCATAAGATGGAGCCAGAAACCTGGGTTGTTTTAGTCTTAGTCTCAGAAGAGAGTGTGTCTGAGTGAGTCTCTCTGTTTCCTTCTGTTGGAAAGTATTGCCATTCCTCCATTTCTTCTAATCGACTGATATTTTCTGATTTAATGTAAGTCTGTTACTGAACTGTTTTTTGACACTGGACTTCGATATTTGGATTATCCCTGGATTGAAAAACTGACTGATTTACTTGTGAATGACTTTGGATTGCTTATTTTGGACTTTGCTTAAACCTTTCTGGAAGTAAAAACCTACATTTACTGTACAGTGTATCTATGTACTGTGTGTGTATTATTCAAACACTCCTCTCAAATACGTCTCCCTGTATGCGCTCATTCTCCTAACGGGGAATTGCCTCAACAGGCCCGCCGGCTGCCAGTGGAGCTGGGGTCAGACTCAGACAATGAGGAGGTTGGGGAAGAATTTGAGCCAGTTCTGGAGAAAGTTCTGATGGAGGCTCGGCATCGGACGCAGAGATAGAGCCAGGGCTGTTCGGCATTTCCCAGCCACCGGAGAGAGGCAGCTGCCTTTGGAATCTGAGATGAGTGAGGAAGAGAAGAAACATCTGGGGCCTGTACCAGATGTGTGTATGCACCAGTGGTGGTGTCATGCCCCTGTCAGAATTTGAATCTGAGGAGGAAGCCAAACAGCTGACAGGGAGCGGGAGTGTAGCTCTGTTGGCTGTGGAGGAAACTGGGGAAGGGTACAGTCTGGCTGGGCAGAGCAGGGAAGAGGTAGAACAAGGGAGTTCAGAGGACGATCCAAGCCCACCCCCTCTTCGTCCTAGGGCACGCAGGGAGGAACGGAGAAGGGAGCAATGTGGGTTGTGTGGCTTACGGGGGAGGAAAGGGCCCCGATTCCCTTCATTAGCCACACCTGGGAAGAGAGTTAAAAAGAGATGCATGCTGAGTGTGGCATCTGCTGGGAGCAAACGTGTGTTTATCTTATGTTGCCTTTGCTTATCTGTGTTCCTGGTGTCTTCCCAACTGTGTTGAGTGATTGTCATGCCTTCACATCTGGAATTCTTGCTCCTGCCCTGCTGGACTAATGACCTCCTTTTGCCTTGATTGGATTTATAGTTCCAGTTTTTGTTGACCACGTTTTGGACTTGATTCTCTGCAGCCAAAGGCTGTTTACCTGGAAGAGTTTTTCTCCAGCCCAGAAGGTAACCTGGACATTGGGGGCAAAGTTTGGAACTAATAAAGGGACTCCTACTTGTGCCATGCCCCAGGTCATCACAGGTGGTCTGCAGCCGGTTCAGACCGGTTCTAGTGAACCGGTAGTTCCAATGATCAGATGGCCCCACCCACTTGCCCCCGGCCCATCCAGCCCTATATTGCCCTCTTTTTCAGCTCAGCTGATTTGTGCAGCACAGTGGATGACCGCATCTCAGCGGTTCTATTTACTGGGGCCGCCCTGTAGAGGTTCCAACTTGTGGTTTTTGAATGCTGCGTTCACTCACCGAACCGGTTGTTAAGCCAGTTGCAGCCCAACACCGGGATGTGCATAGCAGATAGGAGAGGTGAACAACAGAGGACAACGAACCCGGTCAGGAATCAAAAGACCGGCCTCTCCCTGGCTGGGGAATAAATAGGAGGAAAGGGGAAGGGTTTGGTTGTCGCAAGACCACCGTTCTCATTTCTGGAAAGTTTGTCTGTTTCTTGCGTGTTTCGTGCGACAAAGACGGCCTTGCCAGAACAGAGGTTTGTCTATTTCTTTGGTTGAACTGACTTAATTTGCAGCCTCCTGGTTGGGAGCTCCTAGCCTTGCATTTATCATTTATGAGCTGATAAGGACTACTTTTTCAGTCAACTCCTTGCAGGACTCTTGCCAGGACTTCCTGTTGGGGAAAGCAGTTAATTCCCAAGGTGTAAATAAAGAGGGTTTTTTTTTTCCTTTGTGGGGAGCCTGTTATGTCAACTCATAAAACATTTCGATGCCTGTTTTAGACTTGCCATGAACAGGGGGAGAAATTTGAAGGGTCAGTGCGCCAGTTTAAAACCCAAAGTGCGTTCCATTCTTCTCTTGCAAAGATTGTAACTAAGCTACCCGAAATTTCTGCCCACAGAAACCTCTAATTGGAGAACGTGATTGATGACTCTTAGCTATGAATGTGTTTCACTGGAGAATATGAATTATGATACACCCAGAGGAGTGTGGGGGGGAAAACCAGGATCAAAGGGGACAGTGAATTATGTATCGCAGAGTCGGCTTCAAACAGGTCATGCCGACATGTTCGCTCCTAATAAATCCTTTGAAGTTTTCGAAGCTTGGCTCGAGGCTCATGATTTAATTAGGAAAGTGCTGGAATCCTGACATGTTTCTTACTTCTGCGAAGGCTGGGTCAGAACACATGGTTGGTTGGCCAGTGTGGTAACAGCTACAAATTCTATTTCCCCCACCATGAAAGGAAA
The DNA here is from genome assembly GCF_049901715.1 of Pseudonaja textilis. Lineage (NCBI taxonomy): Eukaryota > Metazoa > Chordata > Lepidosauria > Squamata > Elapidae > Pseudonaja > Pseudonaja textilis. Next base: position 255,593,590 of record NC_141991.1, read on the forward strand.
AAAATCAATGTTGGCTAGGAGACAGGAAGGACCATTGCTAAGGAATTGACGCTGGGCCTTCTTAAACCAGTGAGATGGTTCTATAGGGCAAAAAAAATCACAGATGCGCCACTAATTTATTTGCAAAGGGGAGATGTCCAACAACAATCCCATAGCAAGTAGGTGGGTTGTTCAGTTTATGCCTCTGGCTCTGGGACAGTTTTTAATTAAATCAATTCATTCATTAAAACTCCTGAATCCAGAGTAATCCCGTAGATCCTTGGATGCATTTGGTGTACTTGTTCTCCTGGTCTTGTTCACTTTCTGGAGTTGGGCTGCTGGAATGTCTTTATTTATTTAACTTATATCCCACAGTTATTATTTTTATAAACAACTCCAGGTTGGGAATGTACCTAGTGGTCTTTCCTCCACCTCTTTTCCCCAGAATGACAACCTTGTGAAGTGGGCTGGGAAGGAGAGAGAGCGATTGGGCCCAAAGTCAGCCAGCTGGCTTTCTTGCCTAAGGTGGGACTAGAACTCACCGTCTCCTGGTGTTTGGCTCAAAGTCACCCAACTGACTTTCGTATCTAAGGTGGGTATTTTCTAGCCTGCTGCCTTAACCGCTAGATTTTTAATATTGCAAATATGTGTTTGTTGCATTGCGACTGTCTTAGATTTATAATCTTGCTTTTCTCAAATTGGCTGCCATGGAGATTATCCATCATTTGATTCCTCCTACAACCCTGCAAGATAGGTTGGGCTGAAGGACTGCAACTAATCCAAAGTCACCCATTTCATATAAACATAGAATCGTTGATTGGAAGAGTCCTTGGAGGTCTTTTAAGCCAAACCACGTTCAAGGCAGGAGTCCTTATACCACTCTGGACTAATGGTTGCCCAACCTCTTCTTAAAAGCCTCCAGTGATGGAGCATCCACAGCTTCTGGAGGCAAGTTGTTCCATTGATTAATCTTTGTGTCTGCCCACCCATCCATTATCTTATCTATCATATGCATCTTATCTGTCTCATAGATTCCTAGGGCTGGAAGCTGGAAGGGACCTTGGAGGCCTTCTAGGCCAAGCTCTGTTGAAGGCAGGAGTTCTTATATCATTCGGGACAAATGGTTGCCCAATCTCTTCTTGAAAGCTTCCAGTGAAGCAGCATCCACAACATTTGGAGGCAAGCTGTTCCATTGATTAATCTTTATGTCTGTCCACCCACCCACCCACCAACTCATCCAACCATCCATCCATCCATTCATCTATCCATCTATCAACCCATCTATCAACCCATTCATCAACCCATCCATCCAACCAACCATGCATCCATCCATCAATGCATCCAACCATCCATCCATCCATCCATCCATCCATCCATCAACCCATCCAACCATGCATCCATGCATCCATCATTCGACCAATTCATCAACCCATCAATCAACCCATTCACCAACCCATCCATCCAACCAACCATGCATCCATCCATCAATGCATCCAACCATCCATCCATCCATCCATCCATCCATCCATCAACCCATCCAACCATGCATCCATGCATCCATCATTCGACCAATTCATCAACCCATCAATCAACCCATTCACCAACCCATCCATCCACCTAACAACCCATTCACCAACCCATCCATCCACCTAACAACCCATTCATCAACCCATCCATCAACCCACCCACCCAGCCGCCCATCCATCCATCAACCCACCCATTCAACCAACCATGCATGCATCCATCCATCAACCCACCCAACCATCCACCCATCCTTCAACCCATCCACCTAACCATCCATCCATCCACCCTCCATCCCTCAACCCATCAACCCACCCAACCACCCAACCATCTATTCATCCATCCATCCATCCATCCATCCATCCATCCATCCATCCACCCACCTGCCCATCCACCCACCTGCCCATCCATCAACCCATCAAGCCACCTAACCATCCATCCACCCACCCCTCCACCCCTCAACCCATCAACCCATCCATCAACCCATCAAGCCACCTAACCATCCATCCACCCACCCCTCCACCCCTCAACCCCTCAACCCCTCAACCCATCCATCAACCCACCCAACCATCTATTCATCCATCCATCCATCCATCCATCCATCAACCCACCCACCCATCTATTCATCCATCCATCAACCCATCAAGCCACCTAACCATCCATCCATCCACCCCTCAACCCATCCATCAACCCATCCACCCAACCATCCATTCATCCATCCATCCATCCATCCACCCACCCATCAACCCATCCAACCATCCATCATTCCTCTATCTTGTCTATCTGTTTATCATATGCATCTTATCTGTCTCATAGATTCCTAGGGCTGGAAGGGACCTCAGAGGTCTTCTAGTCCAACCTCTGTTGAAGGCAGGAGTCCTTATATCATTTCAGACAAATGATTGGCCCATCTCTTCTTAAAGGTCTCCAGTGATGGAGCACCCACAGCTTCTGGAGGGAAGCCATTCCACTGATGAATTGTTCTCCCTGTCAGGAAATTCCTCATTTAGTTCCAGGTTGGGTCTCCCTCTGAGGAGCTTCCATCCATTGGTTCTTCTCCTGCCTCCAGGTGCCTTGGAGGATCGTTCTTTGAAAACAGAAGATTCTCCCCTCTTCTCAGTGACAACCCTTCAGGTATTGAAAGAGGCTGTGATGACTTCCTATTTATAACTCCTGTTCTGCTTATTACGCTCTGGATGGGTATAAAGCAGGCAGAGCAACTCCACAAAGCGTCCATACAAAGTCTGTTTTATTGGATCATCAGGCATCCTTATCAACTCACATTTATGACGGGTTTCTTCTTAACGTCCAATCTTTTGCATATCTGCATTGTGGTGTAGAAAGATAATAAACTCTCATCTCCGTGATGATTGAAGCGGCTGCATGGTAAAGGGTTGAGGCAAGAGTGAGGGAGCCTCCCCCAACCCAACAAGGGTCAATTCAGTGACCAATCAGGATTACCGATGTAACCACATGACATGGACTACATTTCCCAGGATACCTTAACTACATTGACCACGATGCATTCCCTTAAGGGGACAGCTCTCAATTCCTAATTAACTATCCCAAATCCCATTAACTCTAAACTGTCTGGACAGCACAACTCCGTTTCCCCCCCAAAAAATGTCTGCCAGAAGCAGCCTCTCTTTGCAATGGACGCAGCAGCAGTAAACAGAGGCACGATGCTAACTGTTGGTGTCATGAAAAGAGGCATCGCAACTGCCAAGTGGGTGGAAAAGCTACTTCCCCCACCCTTCCACCCCAGTTCTCCTTTCCTTATCTCCTGGAACACTCAGGGGCCCTCAGGCCCAGCAGGTGTGCAAACACAATTAGATTCTTCCCATCCTACACACGCTTCTCTCTTCTGGCTCTTGACTTTGGAGATGATCCAGGGCTGTTTGGACGAGTCCTTCGGAATCTCCTGGGCGCAGCAACTCTGGAGCCGTTCGTGGAGACCCCCACGGGGGTCTACGGAGAGCGCAGATGCTGTTTAAGAGATAAGCCAAGGGGAACTGAAGCAGGAATTTTATTTTATTTTTTGCAAAAAGGTTCTTTGAAAACAGAAGACACTTTGGGTATTGCATGAGATTGATTGGGAGGGAGGGAAGGAGGGAAGGAAGGAGAGGAGAAAAGGAAAAATAATGTGTGTGTGTGTGCATGGATAGATAGATAGATAGATAGATAGATAGATAGATAGATAGATAGATAGATAGATAGAAAGATGGATGTATATAGATGTACACTTCCTCACTAGTCCAACACATGAAAGCCACAGGTCATAGCATCAACTTCAATGGCACCAGAACCCTAGCCACTATAGAAAGCCCCAGCCACAGAATTATCAGAGAAGCCATAGAGATTGAAAAAAGACCTGAAAGCATGAATAGAAGAGATGATTCCACCAGACTGTCAATTATTTGGAAGCTTGCACTCACAAACAAAAAAATCTCCACGCCACAAGCCAGGCAAACACCTGGGCACAGACAGATCCCCCCTGATACCTCCAGCTCAAACACACCCCAACCAGGCACCCAGATGAAACCTAGCTTCCTAACAAATGATAGCCGTCCATTTACCCGGAGCCAAGCTGCACTAAAAGCCTCCAATACAGGAACACAATGTTGCCAGCCAACCAAGACAAAAAAAGCTACAAAAACAGACAGAAGATATTAGAAACACCAATCAAGCAGAACACAGCAAACTCCAAGACCAATAAACACAGACCAAGACTCCCAACCAATCAGGATGAAGAAAAAACCATTCTGGCACAGCAGTAGGCTAGCCCCAAATTTAAAACTGAAACCACTGTAAAAGTCTGACTCACAGATGAACACAATACAGAATCCTGATGATGGCAGATGAGATCCTGCCGAAACGTTGCTACAACTTTAAAAGCACAACTATAATGACGTGGGAAAATACCCGAACAAAGCTGAATACCATACATACATACATACATACATACATACATACATACATATTTTCTAAGTATGGGTATAGATGATTATTTGGTTTCCCCCCAATGTGTTTAAAGTTGTAGATCAAAAGATAGATAGATACCCAAAAAGCTGAATGCCATAGATATATATATATATATAGATAGATAGATAGATAGAGATAGAGAGAGAGAGAGAGAGAGAGAGAGAGAGAGAGAGAGAGATGGAGTTTGTAGAGAGGAGGAGGAGGAAGAGAAAGAAATAGAGAGAGACAAAGAGAGAGAGAGGGATGGATGGATGGTGGGTGGGTAAATGGATAGAAATAGATAGATGATAGATAGATAGAGATAAAGATAAAGATAGAGGTACATATATATATACACACAAGACATGCACCCACACATATATATTATATGTGTGGGTGTATGTATCTATCTTATTTCTATCTATCTCTATCCATTTATCGACCCACCCACCCATCCATTCATCCCTATCTCTCTCTCCCTATCTCTCTATCTCTATCTCTATCAACTCTATCTCTTTTGCTTCTTCTTCCTCCTCCTCCTCCTCCTCTCTACAAACTCCACTCCTAGCACTGATGCTATTCCCTCGTTAGGTCATGAAATGTCTGCAACAAAGCATCCAAAAAATCCCTCCAGTTCAATCCTGAGCTACCAATATTCTCGCCCGTCAATATAATTTGTGTCTTTAACATTTGCCCCCTTCGATCCGATTACAAATCACAGCTAAATCTGGAAGGGAGCGCTATATAAACCCCTCTCTCTCTCTCTCTCTTTTTTTTTTTTTAAAAAAAGACAGCATTAGACGCTCCGAATGCGCGGAGAGCTGCTATTCTTACCAAACTCACCAGGCAGAAAATCCATTTGCCTGTTTGTGAATTGGTATTTCTGCTGATATGGGATCTCTCAGGCTGACCCTATCCATTTCAAAAAAAACCAAAAAAACAAACCCTGATGCCTCTTTCCGCTCTCCACATAATTGCAAGCCAGCACCGTAGCTCAGAGCAGCCTTTTAGATTCTCACAATGAAGATCAGAAAACGCTGAAAAGAGTACCGCGTTCAGGCAAAAGCGAAATCTAATAATGGATTGATCTTCCGGCTCGTTAGCGACGAGCTGATTTGGCTCCTTGCTTTCAGGTTGGAAAACTTTGCTCTTCAGTCGCCAATGCTAATCGTAATATATTCCTTTGTTTTTTTGTTCTAATTTTTTTATTATTATAATGGTTTTTTTTAAACAACCCTTTTGTTTGTAATGCTGGTCTGTGACCGTAATAAAAGATGGATTGATTCCCTGTTCGGTTGTCACAAGAGGTTTCCCAAGCAAGTTTATTGTCGGCTGAAACCATCATAAATATGTCCCAAAGGGCTTTTTTTTTCAAGAGGCAAGTGGACTTTCTGGTTTTTTTCTTCTTTGAAGACATTTTACTTCTCATCCCAGAAGCTTCTTCAGCTCTGACTGGATGGTGGGAAAAGGAAGGATTTATATTCCTTGCAAACAGCTGGTCATTTGCATCTTTTTAGAGGGCCGTTGAGGCCACTTGAAGGTTTATCTGTGTCCTCAGGGTCACCTGAGTAGCTCTGTAACTACCCCATAACTACTCAGGTGACCCTGAGGACACTACCTGTGTTCTCCAAGTGGCCTCCAACTTCCAAATGGCCTCAAGGACCCTCTAAAAGGATGCAAATGACCAGCTGCCTGCAAGGAATATTAATCCTTCCCTTCCCCACCATCCAGTCAGAGCAGAAGAAGCTTCTTGGATGAGAAGCGAAACGTCTTCAAAGAAAAACCAGAAAGTCCGGTTGCTTCTTGAAAAAGAAAGCACCTTTGGGACAACTACGACCTGGATGATGAAGAATCTCTACAGACTATCATAATAAGATGCCTTCGCTAATTTCATTCCCAGAGGGAGGCTTTGGGACTGCAGTTCCCAGAATCCCCAACCCAAGGGATTATGGGAAAGGTGGCCTACAGGTGTTCCTTGAGGATAATAAAAACAAGGACAAATAGGCTGAAAAACAGCTTCTATCCCAGGTCAGTAACTCTACTGAATTCTACTGTATAGTGCAATATTCACGCAATGTCAGGGATTTTCAAATCAATGTATAGAACGTGAAGGATGTGTGTTTGTGTCTATTTTCATAGTCATAATGTACACTGAAGATGCATCTCTATCTACCCATCCTCCTCTCCCTCTCTCTCCCTCTCAATACTAGATGACCAATCAGGTGCTGGTGAACAGTGCAGTCCTTTGCTTATTTCACCTGGCTAAAGGTACCCAATCCTTCTAACGAGCAGTGGCTTTTAATTCCACGTACAATTAGGGCGAAATTTCTTAAATAAAGCCGAAAGCGTTTCCGTGCACGTATTTAATTACTTCCCCCTTCTGTCACTTTAAATGCAACATATTTGGCAGCACATTTCTGCAGGTGTTCTGCAATGCCTGCTCCATAAAATAACGGTTGAGATCGATGGGGTGTGCGTGTGTGCGTGTGAATGAAACGTGTTCCGTTTTTATCTTTTAAATGGATTAAAATTAAATATGGTTAATGTTGTTATTTGGCAGTTATGTATTTCGTCATTTTTCCCCTTCGGTTGCATCTAACATTACTATCTGGCAAAACCTTTTTTGGGGGGGGGGCGGGGGGCAGGTCCTGGGTGAGGAGGGGCCCAATCCTTCCCCAATCCTCCCCAAATGCTCTTCTCATTTTAGGGGTCCTTCCTTCAGTCCCGAACCTCCTTTGAAAATGGAATTCCTGCACACCAAAACCGGATGCTGAAATCAATCAGAGCAGACATGAGGTTCCTCTTCCTCTTGCGCCAGGCTATTTTATTTCATTTCATTTCATTTGTATTTTCAATTGGGCGTCTCTCCTTGCCAAGATCATTCTTGGGTTTGAAGCTTTCCCTGTCAAAGTCAGGTTCACTTTCGATATTTTTACATTTTGCTTTCCTGACGACGGGCTGTCAGGTGGCTTTCGGAGAAGCCCTGCCGGAATTTCTGATTCTCCTATAAAGGTAGATGTATTCAGATGATCCGTAGGTAATGCTGGTAGGTGTTTGACCTGAAGGCTTTTAAAATAAGCCAGGAGGCCATTTGGGTTTGAAGATCAGCCAGCTTCAAGTCTGTTTATATACTCATGGCTTGTCTCATCGTTGTTGGTGGGACTACATGGTTTCTTGATTAGGCTGTTCTTCATTCTCAGCTTGTTGGTCTGAGTGGGTCGTTCCCGGATTGGGGTATTGTCTGCTTCTTATTGTTGTTGGTAACTGATGGTGTTCCCTAGATGGGTCATGAAACGTCTTTAAGAAAACCACCAAGGTCAGGGAGCAAAAAGACCCCACAGTCCTCCTCCTCCTCTTTCTATCCCACTCCCTTCCAGCACTGATGATGTTTCCTACTTGGGTCATGAAATGTCTACAAGAAAACCATGAAGGTCAGAGAGCACCAAGGACCCCATAGTTTTCTTTCTTTCTTTCTTTCTTTCTTTCTTTCTTTCTTTCTTTCTTTCTTTCTTTCTTTCTTTCTTTCTTTCTTTCTTTCTTTCTTTCTTTCTTTCTTTCTTCCTCCTCCTCCTCCTCCTCCTCCTCCTCCTCCTCCTCCTCCTCCTCCTCCTCCTCCTCCTCCTCCTCCTCCTCCTATCCCACTCCCTTCCAGCATTGATGATGTTCCTTATTTGGGTGATGAAATGTCTACAAGAAAACCATGAAGGTCAGAGAGCATCGAGGACTGCATAGTCCTTCTTCTTCTCCTTCTCCTTCTCCTCCTCCTTCTCCTTCTCCTTCTCCTTCTCCTTCTCTTCCTCCTCCTCCTTTCCACAAACCCCATTCCCTTCTAGCACTGAAGATGTTACCTATTTGGGTCATGAAACATCTGCAGGAAAACCACCAGATACCACCAAGGACTTCACATCTCCATTTCCCTTACATGTCCTCATCTTGTCTCCCCTTACAAAATAAAAGCCAAAATTCCAAACCCTCATCCAATAGCAATAAACCTTCATTCCTTTGGTGACAACAAGCAAACCAATAATTGGATGGGCTACATGTCCCCCTTGGGGGGTCCCCAGGCCCACTGTCAAAACTTCATTTTCAGGACCTTTTGGAAAAGAATCAAGACGAGGTCAGCCTTCTCTCTGCAGGGAGGGAGGCCCTTCTTCTGGATCCCATCAGATGGACCTCCTTAAGAAAGAAGACTCATAACATCTCCTGGCTCCCTGCTCTGATGGGTCAAGTAGAGGTGACTGGGAAATGATGGCCCTTCAGATAATGGGGAGGGGGCCACTATGGAGAAGGCCCGGGGGTGGGATTCTACTAGTTTGCACCTATTCTCTAGAACCGGTTGTTAACATTCTAAGCAGTTTGGAGAACCGGTTGTTAGAGGAAATTACAGGGCTAATCCTGTAAGGAAGGCAGGAAGGAAACATTCTGGTGGTGCTTACAGAAACTGCCACTCCGTGAACCTTTATTTACATTCTTGGCAGGACTAGACTTCCTGTCTCAGGAACTTCTCTGGAGTTGTTTTTCCCCTCCTTTGCTGGTACTTTGCTTGTGTGGAGTGGACCATTCAAAGTTACAATGGCACTGAAAAAAAAGTGACTTATGACCATTTTTCACGCTTACGACTGTTGCAGCATCCCCACAGTCATGAGAAGCCAGGGGAGGAGATGTGTGCCTCGATGTGAGTGATATTGAGCTGGCCGCGCCCAGCCAATAACATGACCACCAAGCCACGCCCACCACCTAAGCTACGCCCACAGAACCGGTTGTTAAAAATTTGAATCCCACCCCTGAGAAGGCTGTTCTTCTTGGTCCCACCAAATGGACCTCAAGAGAGGGGACTCATGACATCCCTACCTCCCCACTCTGGTGGGTCAAGTAGAGATGATTGGGGAGCGATGGTCCTTCAAGTTACAAGGAGGGAGTCACCATGATGAAGATGCTTCTTCTTGGTCTCATCAGATAGACTTCCTTAAGAGAGGAGACCCATAACATCTCCTGGCTCCCTGCTCTGGTGGGTCAGGTAGAGATGACTGGGAAAAGCCGGACCTTCCAATAACCTGGTTCCAAGCCATGTAGGCTACTGCAAGTTTCCTATCTAGGATTCAGAAGGTACAAAACAATTGGTAGTTCTCCAACCCAATCTTCCATGAACTGATCCAATCTCCTTTTAATACCACTCTACTTGGCTGCCCTCACACCATCAGTTGGCAATGAATATCCATAGTTTTAATTATATTGCCTTTGCCACTTAGCCTTTTCTGCCCCGTTGGGGATTTTATTTTATCTCATTTTCCCCATGGGGAGATTGATAATCACTCATCCTTTGATCCACAACTTTTTCTAGCCAAAGCAATTCCAAAGTCTTGAATAATACTGGTTTCCTGGCTCCTGCTCTCAACACCTGGTGCCCATTTTGGAATATTTGACGGTATTTTCTCCAAGAAGAAAACTACATACAGATAGTCTTTGACTTGCAACAGTTTGTTTAGTAACCGTTCAAAGTTCCAACGGCACTGAAAAAAGTGACTGATGACCATTTTTCACACTGATGACCATTACGGTCACGTGATCAAAATTTGGATGCTTGGCAAATACCTCATATTTATGATGGACACAATGTCCTGGGGTGACATGATCACCTTTTCCCAAATTTTCTGAGAATTGGGAAGCCAGATTCACTGAACAATGGTGTCATGCCCTTGTTAGAGTCGGACTCTGAGGGAGAGGAGGAACAGCCGACAGGGAGTGGAAGTGTAGCTCCGGAGGTTGTGGAGGAGGCTGGGGAAGGGCAGAGGCCGGCTGAGCAGTCAGAGGAGGATCCAGGCCCATCCCCTCTCCATCCTAGGGCATGCAGGAAGGAACAGAGAAGGAAAAAACTTGGCTTGAGAGAGAGGAAGCGGCCCTGATCTGCCTCATTGGTTGCAGCTGGGGAGAATAGGATATAAGAGAGACGGTTACAACACAGCATTGTCAGAAGCAAAGTGTGTGTTATTTTGGGCTGAAGTTATCTTGGTTGGTGTCTTTCCAATACACTGTGCCTTGTTATTTCCTTGCAGTTGGTAATTACTTATCCTGGTCCGTTGTGGAAATTCCTTCATTGTAGTTTGTTTTAGTTTTTTATTTCGCCTCTATCTGCTCATTAAGTTCGGACTGTATTGCTTTCTTTTGAAGACTATTTTTGAATAAGTTTTGTCTCCAACGGAGAATTATTGAACAATGGGGCCAAGCTGGAGGCATTAAAGGACATTTATTTACGTTTTGAATTTTGTTACGTTTGTGTTACGCTCCGGGTCATCACAAATGGTGTCACTGACTTAAGAGCAAGGGACTCACTTAAGAACGGCAGCAGGAATGGTCGCAAAACTCAGACAGAGAAGGAAACAATTAAGAAACTAATGGAATGTGTGGAAATGAGTAGATTGATAACGGCAATTAGAGAGCAGGAAGAAAAAGATTATTATAAGATTTGGAATTTATTCTACGAATGGCTAGATAGAAGAGTAAGAAATTGAAACATGTGATAAAGCAATAACATATTATAACTGATTGATTAGGATTGAATAAGAGAATGAATATAACTTAAGTAAGGATGGAATATATTTTTGAAAGACAATGATTACAATATTAACGATAATATAACAATCGATCAATGTGATATAAAATATCGATTAGAATAGTTACAAATATAAACAAGTAAGAAATGTATGATATTATTATGTGCACAGGAGATATGTACCCAACCGACACACTGGAGAACTGAAATTCTCTGCATTTGCGAGATTGACGGCTGTATAAATGATGGGCGGCTGTATAAATCAGTATCAATAAATAAATACCCTCTACTTGACCCTGCCAATCTCCAATTTGAAGGGCCACAGCCTCTCCTGCCTGCTGACATTTTAGGGAGCTCAAGAAAACCCAATTAACAGATTAACAGAGTTGGAAGGGACCTTGTAGGTCATCCAGTCCAACCCCCTGCCCAAGCAGAAGACCCGACACCATTTCTGACAGATGGGAGTCCGGTCTCTTCTTGAAAATCTCAAGTGATGAAGCTCCCACAACTTCCGAAGGCAACTTCTGTTCCATGGGTGGATTGTTCTCACTGTCAGAAAATTCCTTCTTATTTCTAGGTTGAATCTCTCCTTGATCCGTTTCCATCCCTTCCCCCAGTTATGTTTTGTTTGTTTGTTTTTATTATAAAAATAAAAAAAAAACTTTTTCAAAACAAAAAAGGAATGGTTGCAAAATGGGGCAAAACTCACTTTACAACAGTGTGGCTTAAGCAATAGAAATTTTGAGCTGAGCTGCAGCAATAAGTCGACACGGAAACTCTCTGTGGTTTAAATGTCCTTGGGTTTCATCCTGAAACGCACCCCCACCCCCCACCCCCGATAAAATAAACCCAAGTCAAGTTCTCCAAGATGAAAGAAATGTGGATTTGCAGGATCTGGGCGAAATGCTGCTCCTGCTTGGGCAGTGGGGGTTGGACTAGATGACCTACAAGGTCCCTTCCAATTCTGTTATTCTATAGTCAATGGAACAGAAGTTGTCTTCGGAAGTTGTGGGAGCTTCATCCCTGGAGGCTTTCAAAGAAGAGACGGGACTGCCCTCTGTCAGAAATGGTGTAGGATCTTCTGCTTGGGTAGAGAGGTTGGACTAGATGACCTACAAGGTCCCTTCCAACTCTGTTAATCTGTTAATTGGGTTTTCTTGAGCTCCCTAAAATGTCAGCAGGCAGGAGAGGCTGTGGCCATTCAAACTGGAGATTGGCAGGGTCAAGCAGAGGGTATTTATTTATTGATACTGATTTATACAGCCGCCCATCATTTATGCAGCCGTCAATCTCGCAAATGCAACCCTGGGCGGCCTGCGAGATGAAAGAATACATAAAACATCCATTTGCCAGCCGAATAAACACAAAGGGACAGGGCTCACTCATGCGCTTGGCCCCATGCCCGAGAAAACAGCCTCGAAGGGGTTTTGAAAGGTAAGCAGCTTCAGGATGCTGGGGAGGATCCACCTATTCTCCAAAGCACCTGAGGACAAGACAAGGAGCAACGGGTGGAAACTCACCAAGGAGAGAAGCAACCTGGAATTAAGGAGAATTTTGCTGATAGTGAGAAGACTTAACCAGTGGAACAGATTGCCTCCAGGAGTTGGGGGTTCTTCGCCACTGGAAGCTTTTAAGAAGAGACTGGACAACCATTTGTCTAAAATGGTAGAGGGTCTCTTGCTGGAGCAGGGGGGTGGACTAGAAGACCTCTAATTCTATTGTATTCCATTCTATTTTATTCACTATTCTCTCTTCTCTCTTCTCTTCTCTTCTCTTCCTTCCTTCTCTTCTCTTCTCTTCTCTTCTCTTCTCTTCTCTTCTCTTCTCTTCTCTTCTCTTCTCTTCTCATTCTTTTCTATTCCATTCTATTTTATTCACTATTCTCTCTTCTCTTCTCTTCTCTTCTCTTCTCTTCTCTTCTCTTCTCTTCTCTTCTCTTCTCTTCTCTTCTCTTCCATTCTATTTTATTCACTATTCTCTCTTCTCTTCTAATTTCTTCTCTTCTCTTCTCTTCTCACTCTTCTCTTCTCTTCTCTTCTCTTCTCTTCTCTTCTCTCTCTTCTAATTCTCTTCTATTCATTCTATTTTATTCTCTCTCTTCTTCTCTTCTTCTCTTCTCTTCTCTTCTCTTCTCTTCTCTCTCTTCTCTTTCTTCCATTCTATTTTATTCACTATTCTCTCTTCTCTTCTAATTCTCTTCTCTTCTCTTCTCTACTCTTCTCTTCTCTTCTCTTCTCTTCTCTTCTCTTCTCTTCTCTTCTCTTCTCTTCTAATTCTCTTCTATTCATTCTATTTTATTCACTACTCTCTTCTCTTCTCTTCTCTTCTCTTCTCTTCTCTTCTCTTCTCTTCTCTTCCATTCTATTTTATTCACTATTCTCTCTTCTCTTCTAATTCTCTTCTCTTCTCTTCTCTTCTCTTCTCTTCTCTTCTCTTTCTTCTCTTCTCTTCTCTTCTCTTCTCTTCTCTTCTCTCTTCTCTTCTCTTCTCTTCTCTTCTCTTCTCTTCTCTTCTCTTCTCTTCTCTTCTCTTCTCTTCTCTCTCCTCTCCTCTCCTCTCCTCTCCTCTCCTCTCCTCTCCTCTCTTCTCCATGTAGGGATTCCAAACTAATTCCTGGTTTGACTCCTCCATTTGGCTCAGCTCCTCTCTCTTCTGTGGTAGATTGTGGTCGTATTCATGTCGGAAGCGCTGAGGCGCTTCCAGGATCGAAAGGATTAGCCAGTGACATCAGTGCCGCCCAGGGGATGCTCTAATTGGGGGCTCCTTTCACATCCTAATTCATGAGCCCACCAAAGTGGTACCTATTGATCTACTCACCCATGCATGCTTTGGAACTGCTAGGTTGGCAGGAGCCGGAACGAATGACGGGAGCTCATCCCATCACACAGCAGCACTCATGTCTCGAACCTCCTACAATAGATACCGGTATGGGTCAGACCCACTTTCTAGACCCAACCAAATGACAATCCTTGATGGATGGATCTCTGAGTGTGTCCTCCCCTTGTCCTCCCCTTGAAGATGCTCCAGATCTTCTGGTCTGACGGTGGCTTGGGGAAAAAAGGAGGGGACGCCCTGCCAGGATTCTCGACGATATAAGCTATGAATCTAGAAGCTACATATGCATGTCAGAAGCCCACTTGAGGGGGGCTTGCAACCCCATCTTAAAGCTACAGACCCGTCATTGCATTTCCGCCGCGTTGTCATCCTTCATCCAAGGTGGAGGGGCAACGTGGAGACTTCAGTTAGGTGACAAAGGGGAAAAGTTTCGGAAGCATTTGATAGCCATACGGAGTACGGACAGTAGAGAATCCTTTTTTTTTAAAAAAAAATAGTTTATTAATGTTTACAATTAAAACCAGTCACAATACATACACAAATAAGCAAAAGAAAGAAAAAAGGAGAGGCAGAGGGGGAAAGTATTTTGACAAAGGAAAGAAAAAGAAGAGGAGAAGAAAGAAAGAAGGAGGTTACAAGGTTAAAAGTATTATTATTTTAACAGTTTGCAAGATCTTCTTTTGTTTTCATAACCCTAACTTGTGTCATATATCCACACCTGTGGTTATATGACACAAGTAGAGAATCTTTTTTAGCTCAGGGTTGAACTGTGGCGTCCTGGGTGCTCTCTGAGCTTGGAGGTTTTCTTGCAGATGTTTCATGGTCCAATTAGGTAACCTCATCAGTGCTAGAAGGGAGAGGGGTTTGCTCAGAGATCAGCCAGGACTATACAGGTCAACCCTGAGCTATAAATATTCTCCTCTATTGGTCTCTCTCTCTGTGTCTCTCTCTGTGTCTCTCTGTGCCTCTCTCTGCCTGTCTCTCTCTGTGTATCTTTGTCTGTCTCTGTCTCTCTCTCTGTCTCTCTGTCTCTCTCTCTCTGTGTCTCTATTTGTCTCTCTCGGCCTCTCTCTGTCTGTCTCTCTGTGTGTATCTTTGTCTCTCTCTCTCTCTCTGTGTGTGTGTGTGTCTATTTGTCTCTTTTTGCCTCTCTCTCTCTCTGTATCTTTGTCTCT
The DNA here is from genome assembly GCF_049901715.1 of Pseudonaja textilis. Classification (NCBI taxonomy): domain Eukaryota; kingdom Metazoa; phylum Chordata; class Lepidosauria; order Squamata; family Elapidae; genus Pseudonaja; species Pseudonaja textilis. The sequence goes on from NC_141991.1 coordinate 255,608,611, forward strand.
GTCTCTGCCTCTCTCTATCTCTCTCTCTGTGTCTCTTTGTCTGTCTCTGTCTCTCCCTCTCTCTCTCTGCCTTCCTCTCTCTCTCTCTCTGTGTATCTTTGTCTCTCTCTCTCTCCCCCCTCTCTCTGCCTCTCTCTCTCTCTCTCTCTCTCTGTGTATCTTTGTCTGTCTCTGTCTCTCTCTCTCTCTCTCCCCCTCTCTCTGCCTCTCTCTCTCTGTGTATCTTTGTCTGTCTCTGTCTCTCTCCCTCTCTCTCTCTCTCTGCCTCTCTCTCTGCCTCTCTCTGTCTGTCTCTCTGTGTGTCTCTCTCTCTCTCTCTCTCTCTCTCTCTCTGTGTGTCTCTATTTGTCTCTTTCTGCCTCTGTCTCTCTCTGTATCTTTGTCTCTGTCTCTGCCTCTCTCTCTCTCTCTGTGTGTATCTTCGTCTGTCTCTGTCTCTCTCCCTCTCTCTCTCTCTCTGCCTCTCTCTCTGTCTCTCTCTGTGTATCTTTGCCTGTCTCTCCCTCTTTCTCTCTCTCTTTCTCTCTCTCTCTCTGTCTCTCTCTGTGTATCTTTGCCTGTCTCTGTCTCTGTCTCTCCCTCTCTCTCTGTCTCTCTCTGTGTATCTTTGCCTGTCTCTGTCTCTCCCTCCCTCTCTCTCTGCCTCTCTCTCTTTGTATCTTTGTCTCTGTCTCTGTCTCTCTTTGCCTCCCTCCCTCTCTCTCTCTCTGTGTATCTTTGTCTGTCTCTGTCTCTGTCTCTCTCTCTCTCTCTCTCTCTCTCTCTCTCTCTCTGTGTATCTTTGTCTCTGTCTCTGTCTCTCTTTGCCTCCCTCCCTCTCTGTCTCTCTCTGTGTATCTTTGTTGTCTGTCTCTGTCTCTCTCTCCCTCTCTCTCTGCCTCTCTCTCTCCCTCTCTCTTTCTCTGTCTCTCTCTGTGTATCTTTGTCTGTCTCTCTCTCTGTCTGTCTCTCTCTCTCTGTCTCCCTCTCCATCCCACTCTCTTTCTACCAAGCACAGAAAGCATCAAGGGCCCCACAATCCTCCTCCTCCTCCTCCTCCTCCTCCTTTCCCTTCTAGCACTGGTGATGTTACCTAGCGGGGAGGCCTAATTCATATGTTCATCGTTATGCTTTAGAAGTAGATAATACATTCTTTTACTTTAAATATTCAAAAGTTTGTTGCTCAGTGCTGTGACCCAAGAATGGAGACAGATGCCGGAACAGCTGTTTTTCCTTCAGGGGGTGAACGGAACAGTGTGAAAAGAGACAGGTTTAATCAAATAACGTTGTTGATTGTACACACTGGCATTATTTAAAAAGAGATAATCTTACTAATGCAAAAGTAACACAGAAGTCATTCCAATGGTTCAACGAAAGCTTTCCAGAATTAGGGAGAAACACTTAGTTTTTCTCAGCTGCAGCACATTTAAGACGTGGGGACTTCAAACCGTCCCTGTCCTATTGTTTCTTTTTATTTTTCTTATATGTATCCATTTCATGTATTCATAACTATGTTTATACTTATACCTATTGTCTTGTAAGCGATTGACAAATCAAATAAATAAAATAGATAGATAAGTAGGTAGGTAGATAGATAGATAGATGATAGATAGATAGATAGATGATAGATAGATAGATAGATGATAGATGATAGATAGATGATAGATAGATAATAGATAGATAGATAGATAGGTGATAGAGATAGATAGATAATAGATGATAGATAGATAGATAGATAGATAGGTGATAGATAGATAGATAGATAATAGATGATAGATAGATAGATAGATAATATAGATAGATAGATAGATAGATAGATAGATAGATAGATAGATAGATAGATAGATAGATAGATAGGTGATAGATAGATAGATAGATAGAGATAGATAGATAGATAGATAGATAGATAGATAGATAGATAGATAGAGATAGATAGATAGATAGATAGATAGATAGATAGATAGATAGATAGATAGATAGATAGATAGATAGATAGATAGATAGATGATAGATAGATAGATAGATAGATAGATAGATAGATAGATAGATAAATAGATAGATAAATCCATAATTCCCAGCTGGTGTGAAGTCCACCCCACTTAAATCTTGCTGGCTGGGCAATTCTGTGAGTTGCAACCCAGCCGTGTTAAAGTCACCGATGTTGAAAAACACTGAGTTCCATTCAACTTTGCCACATTCCTTTTACTTTTATTTCCTTCGCGCAAGAAACCAAATGAATTTGATCCGTAGCCTGAAACATAACAGGAGGCTCTTATTTAGAAGGCAGCATCAGGGCTCAATTGATTCCCCAAAAGCAGATGTTGAGATCAAACAAATAAAATTGATAGGATTTACTCTTGGACCAATACAAAGGCAAATTCACTCCTCTTAGAAGTCTCTTGCAGGGTTCTTTCTTTGACAATAAAAAAACTTGTTCTGCAGGAGAAGAAGGAGAGAGGTTTGGAAGTGACTGGTGGGAGACCCCCTTTAATCTTGTTCTAACCTTGTTTCTTGGATCAGAATTCATTCTGGATTCACACGCCTGCTCAACACTTTGGAATACAGCGTCCAATTCTGCTGTCCACAATCAATATAAAGAAGATTTTGAGACTCTGGGAAGAGCGCGGAGAAGAGCAACAAAGATGATTAGGGTATTCAGCTGGTTCTGACCGGTTCTGAAGAACCGGTAGCGGAAATGTTGAGTAGTTTGGAGAACTGGCAAACACCGCCTCTGACTGGCCCCGCCCCCATCTATCCTCTGCCTCCTGAGTCCCAGCTGATTGGCTGGGTCTTCTTTGGTTGCCCTGTACAGGAGAATGGAGCTGGAAAGCAGGTTAGCGGGGTGGGGAGGGAAGGGGGATGTTGCAGTAGTCCTTCCCCCCGGTGGTGGGATTCGTTTTTTTTAAACTACCGTTTCTGTGGGCGTGGCTTGATGGGCGTGGCAGGGGAAGGTTACTGCACAATCTCCATTCCCACCCCACTAACCTGCTTTCCAGCTCTGTTCTCCTGTGCAGGGCAACCAAAGGAGACCCAGCCAATCAGCTGAGTCTCGATGGGAGGCGGAGAAGAGATGGGGGTGCAAGGCTAGTCAGAGGCGGGATTTGCTGGTTCTCCAAACTACTCAAAATTTCTGCTACCGGTTCTCCAGAACCGGTCAGAACCGGCTGAATACCACATCTGCTTCCCCCCGGAGTAGGGAGGGAATGGAAATTTTACAGTATCCTTCCACTGAGCCATGCCACACCCACCAAGCCACATAACCAGTAGTAAAATTTTTTGAATCCCACCACAGGATGTATGAAGAACGGTTGCAGAAACGGAGTTTGGCTAATCCAGGGAAAAGAAGGCGTAGGGGAGATATTGTAGCAATGTTCCAATATTTGAGAGGCTGCCCCAGAAAAGAGGGGGGGGTCAACCTATTTGTCATCATTCCATGTAACACCCCCATAGCTCACTGAAGGACACTTTATTGGATACATCGTATTGGCACAAACTGGCAAAAGCCGACTCTGAGATTTCCTGCGGCTTTCGCCTAATTAAAAGCAAACGTTTTCCCCTCCCCCCCCAGTCACTGCTCAGGCTGTCTAATCCAAGTGCTGGCCAGTTGCTGGGTTGCTGGCTCCTCCTCTGCCCAGCCACCTGTGAGAATGTCCTTGGTTCCCACAGGAAAACATTGTTTGGGTTACAAAACCCCGTCTTCTCTCCCGATGCTGTGGAAATCCTGAAGCCTCCAAAGATGGCTTCAGCCGGATTCACTTCAGGGTTGACAAACTTCTGCAAAGCCCCTGAAGGCAGGACAAGAAGCAACGGACGGAAACTAAGCAAGGAGAGAGGCAGGAAACGACTAGAACTGAGGAGGAATTTCCTGACAATCAGAACAAGTGGAACAGCTGGCCTCCAGAAGTTGTGAATGGCTCCATCACTGGAGGTTTTCAAAAAGAGATTGGACAGCTATTGGTCCAGGATGGTGTAGGGGGTCTCTTCCTTGAGCAGGAGGTTGGACTAGAAGACCTCCAAGGGCCCTTCATATTCTGTTATTCTGTTGTTGCTTCATCCTGTTCTATTCCTCTTACCAAGAGGGTCTTAGGAATAGGGGATCCGTAGCCAGATAACAAGCGGGTTGTGTTTCAAGCTCTACAGTTAAGTGGTTGCTCACTTCAATTGTCAACAACAATATAAAAGAGCTAGCAACTGATGCAATGGCTTGTTTCCCACCTGGAGCAAAGTAGAATAGATGAATAGAATAAAAAACAGAGTTGGGAGGGACCCTGTAGGTCATCTAGTCAACCCCCTGGCAAAACAGGAGACCCTACACCATTTCTGACAGATGGCAGTCCAGTCTCTTTTTGAAAAGCTCCAGTGATGAAGCTCCCACAACTTCCAAAGGCAACTTCTGTTCCATGGGTGGATTGTTCTCACTGTTGGTAAATTTCTCCTTATTTCCAGGTTGAATCTCTCCTTGTTCAGTTTCCATCCATTGTTCCTTGTCTGGACTTCCTCCTTCCCTTCCTCACTTCCATTTCCTTCCTTCCTTCCTTCCTTCCTTCCTTCCTTCCTTCCTTCCTTCCTCCCTTCCTCCCTCCCTCCCTCCCTCCTTCCCTCCCATCTCATCTCATCCCTCCCTCCCTCCCTCCCTCCTTGTCTCCTTCCCTTCCTCCATCCCATCTCCCTCCCTGTCAGCCTTCAAGATTTTCTTCCTTTGCTTTGCATCTTTCGACTGTCATAAGTAAGGGCGGGGGAGGAAGGGGAGGTGTTACAAACCAGAACTGTATAAGCTGGTTGTGTGTCTGTGTGTGTGTGTGTGTGTGTGTAGATTCTTGCTTAGGTTTCTCTTCCATGCTATGCGCAACTGCAACTCTTTATCAAACTATGTCAAGGTCAACGGACAGAAGCCTCATCACCACCTGGAGATGCCCACATGATGATATACACAACTTTTAACTGCATGAGCCAATTGAACTATTGGGGGTGGGAACGTTGCCATTACTTTATATAGGTGATTTACGCGCCCATTTTCTCAGATTTAGAATTCTTTTGTTGCTACCGCTTGATTTCCAGTAAAAGATATCTTTTCTCTGATTCAAGGAGTCTAAGCATTTCTTTCTTGGATTTTGAATGGAGCACCAGCTGACGTTATTCTGAATCTCCCCATTACCAGCCCACCTGGAGAATTAATAAATTTTTCTTCCGAGGGGGTCTGAACACAATGTCAAATCCAGCCAGCGACCAAGAAGACCTGGGAGCAACCGGAGGACAAGATTCTCTGCTGTTAGAAGCAGCAGAGGAAGCCGACTTGTTAGCAGAACTAAATCCTGGAGAAAATCCAGCTGTAAAAACCCAAATGGTCCCTGGGAGTCGGCTGGAAGGATCCTGACGAACAGCCTCCTCCAGGAGTGACCCCTGCCCATCGGCGTGGAAGAGAGGAGCCATGGCAAGAGAAGGAAAGAAAGAATTTTCTACGAACTCAAGCCATGCATCTTCTAAAGGAAGCTTTCGGAGAACCTCAAACTGATCACAGGTATGAGGGAGAGGAGGGGGAGGCAGCCCCAGCCAGAAGAATCGGAGCAGCCACCCCCATAAACTAACCTGGGCTGGCGCAACAGGTAGCAGCAGCCCAGGGGGTCCCCAGCAGGAGTAATTGCCAGAAGACGGAGAACTCCAAAGGTGCCCCCGTTGGAAGTAAAATATGGGGGGTGGGATCCCAAGGAGTTAGGATTCTTCCTGGCACAAGTCTGGAGCCATGTGGAGGAATACGGAGGGGATTTTTCCTCGGAAGCAGCCAAAGTTAGATGTGTTACCAGGGCTCTGGAGGGGAACAGCTGCAGAGTGGATGGTGACTTTGCATAGTGATAATGACCCTCAGCTGATGAATTATGACCTGTTCATGACTGCGCTCCAGCCAGGTTTGAAGACCCACTTGCTGAAAGTAAGGCCAGAATTAGGATAAAGACCATAAATCAGAGGTGGAGATAAGGGGCCGACCACACCCAGGAATTTAGAGAGCTGGCGTGTCATAGTCGAGGCTGGTCCCAGGAAGTCCTGATAGAAGCTTTTAAAGATGGGTTGAATGAAGATGTACATCAAAGCTGTATTGCCAGAAGAGACCCCAGGGAGCTGCAGCTGTGGTACATGCTGGCAGCAGAGGTGGAAATTGATCTGACCCGAAACAGACGCCGGGGGTTTTGGTTGGAGCAAGTCCTCCCCTCACCCAGCCCTCAAGAAGCCTTAAAACCTCAAAAGGGAGGAATGGCGGCAAAACCCAAGACCACGGCTTGCTTCCGATGTGGGAAGGAAGGTCACTGGGCTGCAGACTGCCGTGCCAAGCTAGAACCAAAGGGGACGCCAGGAGGAGGAAGAAAACCTGGAAAATGTCCAGCAAAGCCTCGCGAAGCGGCGCTTAAAGCAGAGGAGGTTGTAGAGATCGCCCCTCCGAAAGGAGCGGAGCTGGGAATTCCAACCTCTTCTGAAGAGAGTGAATCCGAATCGGAAGACGACGCGCTGGACTAACGTCTCTTTTGCAGGAGGGCCGAATGTCAGCCTTCAAGATTTTCTCCCTTTGCTTTGCATCTTTCGGCCGTCATAAGTAACAGGGGAGGAGGGGGGACATGGTTATGGGAAGCGAGCTGGAGGTGTTATAAACCAGAACTCTATAAGCTGGGTGTGTGTGTGTGTGTATAGATTCTTGCTTAGGTTTCTATCCTATGCTGTGCGCAACTGCAACTCTTTATCAAACTATGTCAAGGTCAATGGACAGAAGCCTCGTCACTACCTGGAGATGCCCACATGATGCTATACACAACTTTTAATTGGATGAGCCAATTGAACTATGGGGGGCGGGAACGTTGCCATTACTTTGTATATGTGATTTATGTGCCCATTTTCTCAGATTCAGAATTCTTTTGTTGCTACCACTTGATTTCCAGTCAAAGATAATCTTTTCTCTGATTCAAGGAGTCTTAAGTGTTTCTTTCTTGGATTTTGAATGGAGCACCAGCGGACGCCCCCTCCCTTCCTTCCAATACAGAGTTGGAAGGTAGGTCATCGAGTCCAATCCCTCACCTAAGATGGCCGTCCAGTCTCTTCTTGAAAGCCTCCAGGGACGAAGCTCCCACAAGTTCTCAAGGCAACTTCTCTTCCACTGGGTGATGGTTCTCCCTGTCAGGAAATCCCTCCTTATTTCTAGGTTGAATCTAGGTTGGAAACAGGTTGACCCCTTCCTCTCTGTGACAGCCCCTCCAATATGTCTCCCCTGGTCCTTCTCCTCACCAGACTAGCCACGCCCATCCCTGCAACCGTTCTTCATATGTTTTAGCTTCTAGTCCCTTAATCCTCTTTGTTGCTCTTCTCAGCAGTCTTTCTAGAGAATAAAAGCAGGATGAAAAGACTGAAGATATGCGATCCTTCAGGGTCTCATCCTGGCAAGGAGTTGGCCAAGCCTGAGAAGAGCCTGTTGGCTTCCTTGCCTTTTTTCCGCAATATGGAGCCCAGGACCTTTGGAGGAGGCAGATGTCCAGATGTCACCCTCAACATGCAGGAGGCCTCGTGAAACCCCATAGCAACCAGCCAAGCCTTGTTGCTGGGACCAGCAGCCACAGAGCAATCAGGTCTCACTTTGTGCCAAAGCCTGACAGATGAACAGAGGTGGCTCAGGATTAATTGAACATCTGGAGGGTTTGGCAAATGGCCGACTTAATTAGGCTGGGTGTTCACAGCTTGTTTCCACAGCCTCTGTGCACGGACTTAATTTCCATCCTGCCTGCCAAAAAAGATTTATTTATTTATTTATTTTGGTTTCCCCGGGCTCCTGGTATGAGATAGAAGGGAAAGAGAAGAAGACTCAGAACAGTGAGGAAAAACCCCAATAAATAATAAAGGGTGCTGGGTGGGTTTTTTGGAGAATGTTGAGAAGTTTTAAGAACTTTCCATCAAGCTTGTGAAGTCAGCTGGGGCACCTCTGTTCTTGCTTTGAGCTTAAAGCAGGGGTCTTCAATCTTGACAGCTTTAAGACTTGAGGAATTCTGGGAGCTGAACTCCACAAGTCTTAAAGTTGCCAAGTTTGAAGACCCTTGGCTTAAAGCAGAGGTCTCAAACTTGGCAACTTTAAGACTTGTGGACTTCAACTCCCAGAATTCTCCAGATAGGTTGGGAGTTGAAGTCCACAAGTCTTAAAGTTACCAAGTTTGGGGACCCCTGGCTCAAAGGATGGATCATCGGCTGAGGTCCTGAAAAGGGGGCAGAGAAGAACAACAAAGATGACCAGGGAGTTGGAGGCTAAAACATACAACAAGACTCTTCAAACGTGGCAAGTTTAAGACTTGTGGACTTCAACATGACTGGAGAAGTAGTTGAAGTCCACAAGTCTTGAACTTGCCAAGTTTGAACATCCCTGTCATACGACGAATGGTTCTTTGTCCAGTTTCCCTCCGTTGTTCCTTGTCTGACCTTCAGGTGCCTTGGAAAATAGCTTGATCCCCTCCTCTCTGTGACAACCCTTCCAATATTGGAACATGGCTATCACGTTCTTCTCTTCTCTAGACTAGAAGACCTTCAAGACTCATTTCCAACCCTGTCCAGTCACAGATTCTGTGATTTTGTGATTCTAAGATTCCATGATTCTGTGATTTTTAAGTTTCTGTGATGCCATGATTCTGTGATTCTAAGATCTAAGATTCTAAGATCTGTTGGGTTTCTCATATGCGCATTCCAAGGGGATGTTGAAAATTTAACCCACCCTGAATGGACACCTGAATTTTCCCCCCACCATGACTTATTTTTCTATCCACTTACTGAGCCAGCCTGGATGGTTTTGTCTACTCAATGAGGGAATTTGGTCTCAGTAAAATTACATGCAATTAGAGAGATTCTGTGGTCCTTTGAGGGCGTCCAAGAGAATAGCAGGTGCAGCTTCTGAGGGTCTGGCAAACCCACTCGGATGGTCTAATGTGGGTGGCCAAGGTTGGCCAGACTTCCATGGGTTGGTCCAAACCCAGATTTCCTTTGGAAACCAACCAGTTGAAGAGCTGCCTCCGAGAACAGGAATCCACGAATGTGTCAAACCGAGACCTGTCAAATGATGGCTGTTGTTTGGCTCTTCCCCTGGTTCCATGTGTCTAAATGTTTATGCCAGCCAGATATGAGAAACAATTAGATTGCAATTAATACACAGGAGGTACGTGAAGATAATTAGCCCAGTGTTGAATGGAATAGAAGTGAGGGCCGCTTTCGGCACTAATTGATGTTGAGTTTAATTTGCCAGCCGCTGCCTCGTTAAGCCGTTACAAATGGTGGGAGAACTCTTGTTTGCAAGTTGGAACATGTGAACGGGACTTCCAAGAGCGGCTTCTAACTTATGCAGTCATGGGACTCTATTGGGGCGGGGGGTGGGGGGGCAGCTCTGCTGCTCATTTTGGTTCATACCTTGGGGGAGACTCTTCCATGGAGGGCCTTCAGATGGATCTCGCCCTCCCTTCGAGGGGTGATGGGCAAGAGAGCCAAGGACGTGCAAAGCTGTGAGGAAGACTAGGTGGGGGAAGGGAATTATTCTCGACCACGAATCAGATTCAAGTCCCAAAAGAATTGGATTGAAGATTAAGGATCTCCAGAAGCCCCCCAGCTGAAAGGAAAAACACGACCATTCTACGGGATCAAATAGTTTTTTCTCACCTGGTATCCTTCCAGTTTTCATCCATCATGTAAACAGATCTATCTATCTATCTATCTATCTATCTATCTATCTATCTATCTATCTATCTATCTATCTATCTATCTATCCATCCATCCATCCATCCATCCATCCATCCATCCATCCATCCATCTTTCCATCCTATCTATCTATCTATCTATCTATCTATCTATCTATCTATCTATCTATCTATCTATCTATCTCTATCTATCTATCTATCTATTTATCTCTCTCTCTCTCTCTTTATATCTATCTATCTATCTTCTATCATCTATCCATCCATCCATCATCTATCTAATCTCTCATATCTAGCTGTTTATCTATCTAGCTTTCTATCTCTCATCTCTATCAAAATATCTATCTATCTATTTATCTATCATCTATCTATCTATCTATCTATCTATCTCTCTATCTATCTATCTATCTATCTATCTCATCTCTCATCTATCTCTATCTCTCTCTCTCTCTTTATATCTATCTATCTTCTATCATCTATCCATCCATCTATCATCTATCTAATCTCTCATATCTAGCTGTTTATCTATCTAGCTTTCTATCTCTCATCTCTATCAATATCTCTGTCTTGTCTGTCTGTCTGTCTCTGTCTGTCTATCTATCTATCTATCTATCTATCTATCTATCTATCTATCTATCTATCTATCTAATCTCCAGTTATATCTAGCTATTTAGCTATCTATCTTTCCATCTATCCCATCTCTCTCTCTCATCTCTATCAATATCTTTATCTATCTCTCAACTCTTGTCATATTTAGCTATTAAGCTATCCAGCTATCTAGCTTTCTCTCTCATCTATCACTATCGCTCTATCTCATCTCTATCAATATCTATCTATCTATCTATCTATCTATCTATCTATCTATCTATCTATCTATCTATCTATCTATCTCTATCTATCTCTCTATTTATCTCTCTCTCTCTCTCTCTATTTATATCTATCTATCTATCTTCTATCATCTATCCATCCATCCATCTATCATCTATCTAATCTCTCATATCTAGCTGTTTATCTATCTAGCTTTCTATCTCTCATCTCTATCAAAATCTCTGTCTTGTCTGTCTGTCTCTGTCTGTCTGTCTGTCTATCTATCTATCTATCTATCTATCTATCTATCTATCTATCTATCTATCTATCTATCATTTTTATTCCATCTTTATTATTTGTACAAATAACTCAAGGCAGTCAACATATCCACTATGCCTCCTTCCTCTTATTTTCCTCACAACAGGCGGGCTGGGCTGAGAGTGACTGGCTCAAAGTCACCCAGCTGGCTTTCATGGCTGGATGTCACATTTTCCAGGTCTATGATTCGGAGATGACCTCAGAGAATGGGGTCAATGCCGGTTTCAGAAAAGCCAGTTTCAAAGGTCAGAACTGGGCGCCTGTATTTGGAAGTCAATTCAAACTAGTGAAAAGCTGTATTTTTCTCACAGAGTAAGAATCCAACAAGCAAAACATCTTCACTCTTACAGAATAACAGACTTGGAAAGGGCCTCGTTTGACGACCTGCTCTAGCCAGGAGACCCTGCACCAATCCAGACGAACGGCTGACCAGTCTCTTCTTGAAAGCCTTCACAGATAGAATACCCACAACCTTTGGAGTCAAGCCATTCCACTGACGAACAGGATAACAAATTTGGAAGGGATCTTGGAGGTCTTCTAGTCCAGCCCCCTTCTTTAGCAGGAGACCCTATGCCATTCAGGACAAATAGCTTTCCAATCTCTTCTTAAAAACCTCCAGTGATAGACAGGGGTGGGATTCTACTAGTTTGCACCTATTCGCTAGAACCGGTTGTTAACATTCTAAGCAGTTCGGAGAACCAGTTGTTAGAAGAAATGACTGGGCTAATCCTGTAAGGAAGGCAGGAAGGAAACATTCTGGTGTTGCTTACAGAAACTGCCTCTCCGTTAACCCTTATTACATTCTTGGCAGGACTAGACTTCCTCTCTCAGGAACTTTTCTGGAGTTTTTTCCCACTCCTTTGCTGGTTTATGTGGAGTGACCATTCAAAGTTACAATGGCACTGAAAAAAGTGACTTATGACCATTTTTCATGCTTACGACTGTTGCAGCCTCCCCACAGTCACGAGAGGCTAGGCGAGGAGATGCGTGCCTCGATGTGAGTGATATTGAGTTGGCCACGCCCAGTCAGTCACATGACCACCAAGCCATGTCCACCCAGTCACATGACCACCAAGCCACGCCCACCACCTAAGCCACGCCCACCACCTAAGCCATGCCCACAGAACTGGTTGTTAAACATTTGAATCCCACCCCTGGTGATAGAGCACTCACAACCTCTGGAGGGAAAGGTGTTCCACCGATTTACAGAATAACAGATTTTGAAGGGACCTCAGAGGTCTTCTAGTCCAACCCTCTGCTTGAGCAGAAGACCCTATACCATTTCAGACAAATGGCTGTCCAGTCTCATCTTAAAAACCTTCAGTGTTGGAGCGTTCGCAACCTGTTCCACTGATTAATTGTCTTAACGGTCAAGAAGTTTCTTCTTCTCACCTTGGTGAGTTTCCACCCGTTGCTTCTTGTCCTGCCTTCAGGTGCTCTGGAGAATAGGTTGACTCCCCTCTTCTTGGTTCTACCTCCAGGTATTTTGGGGTTGACCCTCTTCTTTGTGGCAGCCCCTCAAATATTGGAAGACTGCTGTCATGTCCTCCCTGCTAGTTCTTCTCTTCACTAAACTAGACATACCCAATTCTTGCCACCTTTCTTCATGTGTTTTAGCCTCCAGTTCCCTGGTCATCTTCCTTGTTCTTCTGTGCACTCTTTCTAGGGTCTCAGCAGATGAGGGACCCTCTAAGTTCAAGAGAAGAGGTAGTCCAGCCATCCTTCTCGGGCTTTGCCCTCATCCAGGCAGTCTCCGAGAACTGGACACAACTGAATATATAAAGATACTGTCATCTTACTTCAGTGTTAATTCTTACTGAAGTTAAATCAATAGCTCATAATTAGCCAAGTTAACCAACATCATAAGAACCACCCACTGGAATAAACAATTAATGGAAGTTTCCATCTAATTGAAGAAAATCTATTCTTATTATATAGACGGTCAGGCAATAGCTACTATTTGAAAATAGTAGGGACAAATTTCATGTTCCCAATGGTGGTCCTGAAATGGTTTTCACGATACACCACAGGTAGTCCTTGACTTACAGTGGTTCACTTAGTAACGGTTTGAAGTTACAATGGCCCTCAAAAAAAAGGGACTTGTCAACCCATAAAATATTTCTCTGGTCTTTTCGGAGTCGCCAACAGAAAGGGAGGGAGGAGCAGTGCAGCAGCTTGTAAACCAAAACTGCATTCCATAAATGTTTTCAAAGATAGTCACTAGGTGACTGAAGTTTCTGCCGTGCTAAAATCTAACTGGAGAGCCTGATTGAGGACTCTGGGCTATGGAGGTGTCCCATTGGAGAATACGAATGATGACACACCTGGGCGGGGGAGGGGGAAACCAGGGTCAAGGGTGACAATGAATGATGTGTCTCAGAGTTGGCTGCATCCAGGCAGTGCCGGCATGGTTACTCCTAATAAATCATTTTGAAGTTTTGGAAGTTTGGCTCAAGACTCACGATTTAAATGGGGGGAACTGCTGGAATTCTGGCATGACTTATGACCATTTTTCACTCTTACGACTGTTGCAGCATTCCCATGGTCACGTGATCCAAATTCAGATGCTTGGCGACTGACTCACATTTATGACGGTGTCCCAGGGGTCACGCGATCCCCCTTTTGCGACCTTCCGATGAGCCAAGTCAAGGGAGGAGCCAGATTCACTTAACAAGGGCGATACAAATTTAACAACTGCCTTTTTTCACTTAACCATGGTGGAAAAAAAGGATATAAAATGGGAAAAAAACCAACCGGTTTGCACCTATTTGTGAGAACCGGTTGTTAACTTTCTAAGCAGTTCATGTCAGGATTCTGGCAGTTCCCCCCTATTTAAATCATGAGTTTTGAGCCAAACTTTCAAAACTTCAAAAGGATTTATTGGGAGTTAAACTATTCAGTGCTGCCTGGGTGTAGCTGACTCTGAGGCGCATCATTCATTGTCACCCTTGACCCCGGTTTTCCTCCACCCCCTGGGTATATTGTAATCTATATTCTCCAATGGGTCACATCCATAGCCCAGAGTCCTCAATCAGGCTCTCCAGTTAGATATTTGCGTGGCAGAAACTTCGGTCACCTAGTTCAGCAGTCGCCAACCGGCAGGTTGGGGACCACTGGTGGACTGTGAGAAAATTTTGGTGGCCCGCAGAGAAATGTCACCCCCGGAGCACCTCCCTCCCAAAGCAATTAATCCAGGCTGTGCAGGAACACAAGGCTACACCACCCATATGGCCTGAGGGAACCCTCCCCACCCAATCACTCCTTACCTGGCAAACTTGCCTGCTAAATTGCTATTTTTTCTCCCCCCCACCCAACCATCAGCTGTTTTCCTGTGCCAGGAGATTTAGATTAGCTAGAAAGTAGGAAATCGTTGGATTTCTTGCTTTCTAGCTAGTCTTCAAACTTCCTTAGGACTGAAGCTTCTATTATTCAGTGCAGACTCACTACAAGTAAATTTTATGTGACAGACTCAGGTAGCTGATGGCAGATAGATAGCTCTCTGAATGAATCTGTGATTCTCTGAGCAACTCAATCTGCCTGCCTACTTTGCCTGATTTTGGATAAAAGTTGCTCTTTGTTTTATAAAAAAAATCAATATTTACATACATGGTGTGTTGTGAGTTAATTTTATGAGTTTGCTTGCCAGCAAATTTTATGTGACAGACTCAGGCAGCCGATGCCAGAAGATAGATCTCTGAATGAATCTGTGATTCTGTGAGCAACTCAATCTGCCTGCCTGCTTTGCCTGATTTTGGATAAAAGTTGCTCTTTTTTTCATAAAAAAAATCAATATTTATATAAATATTTATATTTGCATACAAGCCATGCCCAGCCAGTCACATGACCACCAATCCACACCCACAAATTAGCCCACACCCACAGAACTGGTTGTTAAGAAATTTGAATCCCACCCCTGCCTCTCTGTGTGTTTGTGTGTGTGTATGTGTGTGTGTGTATGAGAGAGAGAGAGAGAGAGAGATTGGGAGGGAGGGAGGGAGAGAGAGAGAGAGAGGTTAGATCTGATCTCTCTCTCTCTCTCTCTCTCTCTCCCACCAATCTCAGCAAGCCACTGTCAGTCAAAATTCATATTAGTGGTCCCTGGGATTTAAAATTATGAATTTGCTGATCCCTGAGATCCAAAAGGTTGGCAACCCCTGACCTAGTTACTATCTTTCAAAACATTTATGGAATGCACTTTTGGTTTCCAAGCTGCTGCGCTGCTCCCCCCTCTCTTTCTGTCGGCAACTCTAAAAAAAGCCAGAGAAATATTTTATGAGTTGACAGTTCGGAGAACTGGTAGTCACCATTCAAAGTTACAACGGCCCTGAAAAAAGTGACTTATGACTGTTTTTTCACACTTACTTACCCGGGGGTCATGAGAGGCTAGGTGAAGTGAAGCGTTCCATGTGAGGGACGTTGAGTTGGCCAAGCCCACCCAGTCACATGACCAACTGGCCACGCCTACCTAGCTGGCTTCCTAAGCCCAAAACGGGCCATGCAGGGATGTGTGTGGTGCCACTCCCATTGCCCATTTTGGCTCCAGGGAGGTTTCTTAGGGCAGGCGTGCAGCAGAGCCCCCCCTGGATGCCCTAATTTCCCCCACCCCACCCCAAGAAGGCAATGGAGGAAAACAAATCTATATCTTGGCTGGTTGGACCATCTTGGAATAATTCTGGATAATTTAGGAGGGGGAGGAAGGAAAGCTTTAAGAAAGTCAGCGGGGTGAAAGCTGACTTTGAAAGAGATCAAAGGCTTTGCAACAACTCCCCTCGCCCCAGCCAAACCGAAGAAGAGCAATTCGTGGGTTTTGTCTTCACCCTTCACTTTTCATCTAACACAACAACAAAACCGCCGCCATGTCCCATCAAAGCTCGCCTTTGGCAGAACGAGGCGGACGCGTTAGAAAGGGGAAGGGCCCGTGTTCAACAACGCTTCCCCCACTTAAGGGGAGGAGAAGAGAACGGAGAAAAGGCCTGGGAGCCATGTGCGTCTGGTCTCGGGAAAGGAAAGAGCCAACAGGGCTCTGGGATGGAAAGAGGAATGGTTTTATTTTAAGAAATGAATGTATAACAAAGCAGAAAAGATGCTCAGGGGTCTGGAGGCTCCATTGTGCGATGGACAGCTAAGGAAATGTAGATACAGGTACAGATTGACAGAGTTGGAAGGAACCTTGTAGGTCATCTAGTCCAACCCTCCTCCACCCAAGCAGGAGACCCTACCCCATTTCTGACAGATGGGCAGTCCAGTCTCTTCTTGAAAGCCTCCAGGGATGAAGCTCCCACAACTTCCGAGGGCAACTTCTGTTCCACAAGTTGATGGTTCTCCCTGTCAGAAAATTCCACCTTATTTCCAGGTTGAATCTCTCCTTGTTCAGTTTCCATCCATTATTCCTTGTCTGGACTTCAGGTGCTTTAAAAAATAGCTTGACCCCCTCCTCCTCTCTGTGGCAGCCCCTCAAATATTGGAAGACTGCTCTCCTGTCTCCCCTGGTCCTTCTCTTCCCTAGACTAGCCATGCCGAGTTCCTGTAGTAATTCTTCATATGTTTTAGTCTCCAATCCTTCAATCATCCTGGTTGCTCTTCTCTACACTTTTTCTAAAGTCTCAACATCTTTTTTATAGTGTGGTGACCAAACTGGATGCAGTACTCCAGGTATGATCTTACTAGGGCTTTATAGGGTGATATTAGTACCTCCCTTGATCTCGATTGTATCCCTCTGTTAATGCAATTTAGGATTGCATTGGCTTTTTTGGCTGCTGTTGCACATGGCTGGCTCCTATTCTTGGCTGGCTCGCCTTCTAGCAGCTCTGTGCACACACACACTGGGAACAGGCTCCCCTGGGTCCTCTTCCTCGCTGCTGCCAGACTCCAGAGGCTCCAGAGGCAGCACCCCACTCCCAGATGGTCCTGGGCCCTTCTGTGCATCACACACAGGACCCTCCTCCACGTCTTCTCCAGACTCCTGGACTGGTCCCCTTTACTTCCTCACTGTCCGACTCCACTGCCACCTGCACTGGATGCCAACGAACCACAACCGTAGTAGCAGTTACTTCCATGTCAACCTCCTACACGTAAATATTCACCAAACCTCCGGGAAGAAGAAAACTTGCCTTTGTGAATCTGGGAAAAATCATTGCAGCTTTATCGGCGGTTCCTTTTATAAGGATTTGTGGGCAAAACATATTAGCCCTCAACTGTCGGAATACCTGAGTCGGTTGGATGAATTTTTATATCACTCTTCTCTTTTTTTTTCTCTCCCTGAAGCAAAACTATTATATATTACTACCCTCCAGCTTCTGGGTCACCGCTGAGAAAATGTGACAGCCGATTGCGGTATTGAGTCTCGATGCCTCGGATCCAGCGAGAATCTAATTGCGTTTTATTAACTTGTGTCTCCGTTCCATCGGTGAGAGAGACATCAGCGGGATTGTGGCCCAGCCAGAGTTTTTGCATCCTTCTGGCTTCTCCGCTTTTCATTAAATCCCAGAAGAAGCTCTGAAGAGAGGGCTTCCGTGGGTGGGATTGGGGTGGAGGGAGCAGGGGCTTTTCTAGCCTAAGACAGGTGTGTGTGTGGGGGTCTTGCTTTGAGAAATCTTTAGAAATTTCTCCAAGCGCAGGAGAATCTCCACTATATATTTATATCTGTGTTATCTGTTTCTATGTCTCTTATCTCTATCTTTTATCTCTCTCTCATCTATCAATCATTTATCTCTATCTATCTATCTATCTATCTATCTATCTATCTATCTATCTATCTATCTATCTATCTACTATCCATCCATCATCCATCCATCCATCCACCCATCCATCCATCCAGCTATCATCTCTCTCCCTTCTCACCATCCATCCATCTATCATCTATCTTCCATTATCTTTTAATATCTATTATCTATTTACATCTATACCTGTCTGTCATCTATATATGTATCTATCATATCTATCATCCCTGTCCATTAATATTTGTCCATCCATCCATCCATCCATCCATCCATCTCCCATCATCTATCATCCACCATCTATTTAACATCTATCTATAGTCTCTCTCTCTCTCTCTCTCATCTATCGATCTATCTCTATCTACCATCTGCCTGCCTGCCTGCCTGCCTGCCTGCCTGCCTATCTATCTATCTATCTATCTATCTATCTATCTATCTATCTATCTATCTATCTATCATCGATCTATCTATCTATCTATCTATCTATCTATCTATCTATCTATCTATCTATCTACCTACCTACCTACCTACCTACCTACCTACCTACCTACCTACCTACCTATTCTATCTATCTATCTATCTATCTATCTATCTATCTATCTATCTATCTATCTATCTATCTATCTATCTCTATCATCTACCTATCTATCCATCCACCCATTATCTCTGACTCTCTATCTCATCCTTTCCCTCCCTCCCCTCCCTCCCTCCCTCCCTCCCTCTATTCCCTCTCTTTTCTCCTATGTTTTTTATTTCTCTCTGTCCATTTCTCTCTCTCTCAGCTACCTACCGATCTGGCTCTCCCTCTTATTCTGCTATTCTATTAACTAACCGGCGGTGCGTCTCCCCTTCAGAAATTGTGGGAGCTCCACCACTGGAGGCTTTTAAGAAGAAACGGGGATGACTGTTTGTCTGGAATGATTTAGGGTGTCCTGCCCGAGCAGAGGGTTGGACTAGACGCCCTCTGAGGTCCCTTCCAAGTTGGTTTTTCTGTTATCCCTGGTTCCCTTGAATGTTGGGGGCATGCCCAGGTCCCCCCCCCCCGCCGCTTTCAAGCCCCCAAGCTGCTGTGCTCCCACCGAACGCAGTTTCCTCTTCCTTTCTAATCTTTTCTCATTTCCAAGGAGCTTCAGGAGAGAAGCTGATCCCCTTTGAGTCCTGCGTAAACAGAGAGAGCCGCTGACGACCCATCTCACGGCCGGCTTTTAACTTTGCCTAATGAAAAGCAAACAGCGGCAACCCGTCGATGGCCGAAAAGATATTTGAACAGGTTCTGGACATAATGGAGGACTGTCTGGCTGGATTAGGATATGGAGGGCTCTTCTCCCTTAATCCAGAGGATGGAGGAGGAGGAGGAGGAGGAGGAGGAGGGGAGACAGCACGTGGTAGGAAGAATCAGAATCCTAGGGTTGGAAGAGACCTTGGAGGTCATCTAGTCCAACCCCCCCTGCTCAAGCAGGAGACCCTATACTGTCTCTGACAAATGGTTGTCCGATCTCTTCTTAAAAGCCTCCACTGCAGAAAAATCAATCGCTGGCAACCCGCTTTCCACGGAGGAGCTATAGAACACTGCACGAGTCAAAAAGAGGGTTGTGAAAATATCTACAGACCTTTCACATCCCGGACATAAACTGTTTCAACGCCTTCCCTCAAAATGATGCTATAGGGCACTGCACACCAGAACAACTAGACACAAGGACAGTTTTTTTCCCCAACGCCATCACTCTGCTAAACAAATAATTCCCTCAACACTGTTCAACTATTCACAACGTCTGCACTACTATCACTATTAATCTTCTCATCACTCCTTATCACCCATCCCCTCCCACTTGTGACTGTATGACTGTAATTTTGTCTCTTGTATCCTTACGATCTATATGGACTGTTTCCTAGTATAATTTGATGGCTTATTGTACCCTATGATTATCATTAAGTGTTGTACCTGATGATTCTTGATGACTATACCTTTTATTTTTATGTACCCTGAGAGCATTTGCACCAAGACAAATTCCTTGTGTGTCTAATCACACTTGGCCAATAAAGAATTCTATTCTTTTCTATCCTATCCTATCCTATCCTATCCTATCCTATCTATTCTATCCTATCCTATCCCATCCCATCCCATTCCATTCTATATTACCCTATTCTATTCCTATTCTATTCTATTCTATTCTATTCTATTCTATTCTATTCTATTCTATTCTAGCTCTTTCTATCTATTCCTATCTATTCATCCTATCCCTATCCTATCCTATTCCATTCCATTCCATTCATATTCTATTCTAATTCCTGATTCTATACCTTTTATTCTATTCTATTTCTATTCTATTCTATTCTATTCTATTCCAATAAAATTCTAGTTCTATCCTATCCTATCCTATCCTATCCTATCCTATCCTATCCTATCCTATCCTATTCTATTCTATTCTATTCTATTCTATTCTATTCTATTCTAGCTCTATTCTATTCTATTCTATTCTATTCTATTCTATTCTATTCTATTCTATTCTATTCTATTCTACTCTACTCTACTCTACTCTACTCTTCTCTTCTCTTCCCTTCCCTTCCCTTCCCTTCTCTTCCCTTCTATTTTGATGGAGCACCCACAACTTCTGGTGGCAAGCAGTTACACTGGTTGATTGTCCTCATCATTAGGAAATTTCTCCTTACTTCTAGGTTGCTTCTCTCCTTGATTAGTTTCCATTCTTCTCCTGCCTTCTGGTGCTTTGGAGAATATTTTGGCCCCCTCTTCGGTGTGGCAGCTCATCGAATACATTTTTAAAACATGATTTAATATTTACAGATACAGATAATCAGAGTTGGAAGGGACCATGTAGGTCATCTAGTCCAACCCCCTGTCCACCCAAGCGGGAGACCCTACACCATTTCTGACAGAAGGCAGTCCAGTCTCTTCTTGAAGGCCTCCAGGGATGAAGCTTCCACAACTTCTGTTCCATGGATTGATTGTTCTCCCTGTCAGAAAGTTTCTCCTTATTTCCAGGTTGAATCTCTCCTTGTTCAATTTCCTTGTTCCTTGTCTGGCCTACAGGAGCTTTAGAATTTGAATGCGACATGCATTTGGGGTGGGGGGGGGGTGGAGTCAGGATGAACCCCAATGACTTTGTCACACAACTCCTGGGAATACAATGTGGCTGGGGAGATGTCCAACCTCGGCCACTTGAAGATGCCTGGACTTCAACTCCCAGAATTCAGCTTGGCTGGCTAAGGAATTCTGGGAGTTGAAGTCCAAAGGCTTATTAAAAGTGGCCAAGTTTGGACACTCCTGGGCTGGACCATAACTTTTAAATAAAAAGGCAAAATAAAGTCTAAAATAAATAAAGCGAATTTAGTTCGCTTTAGAAAGCTGAAAGGCTTCAGAGAATTATTGAGTCTGTCATCTGCACCTCTATGATTGTCTGGTTTGGTTCTGCAACCCAACAAGACAGACACACTCCGGAGGGTGATTAGGACTGCAGAAAAATAAATTGCTGCCCACCTGCCTTCCACGGAGGAGCTGTAGAATACTGCATGAGTCAAAAAGAGGGCTGTGAAAATATTTACAGACCCCTCACATCCTGGACATAAACTGTTTCAACTCTTACCCTCAAAACGATGCTATGGAGACCTGTATACCAGAACAACTAGACACAAGGATAGTTTTCCCCCAAAAGCCATCACTCTGCTAAACATATAATTCCCTCAACACTGTCCAACTATTTACAAAGTCTGTACTACTATTACTATTAAACTTCTCATCACTCCTTATCACCCATCCTCTCCACTTGTGATTGTAGGATTGTAACTTTGTCACTTGTATCCTTACGATTTATATGGACTGCTTCCTAGTATGATTTGATTGCTTATTGTACCCGATGACTATCATTAAGTGTTGCACCTGATGATTCCTAACTCTTGACGAATGTATCTTTTCTTTTTATGTGCACTGAGAGCATTTGCACCAAAGCAAATTCCTTGTGTGTCCAATCACACTTGGCCAATTAAAAATTCTATTCTATTCTATTCTATTCTTTTCTTTCTTTCTTTCTTTCTTTCTTTCTTTCTTTCTTTCTTTCTTTCTTTCTTTCTTTCTTTCTTTCTTTCTTTCTTTCTTTCTTTCTTTCTTTCTTTCTCTCTCTCTCTCTCTCTCTCTCTCTCTCTCTCTCTCTCTCTCTCTCTCTCTCTCTCTCTCTCTCTCTCTCTCTCTGTCTGTCTGATTTGATTGCTTATTGTACCCTATGACTATCATTAAGTGTTGTACCTGATGATTCTTGACTCTTGATGAATGTATCTTTTCTTTTATGTACACTGAGAGCCTATGCACCAAATTCTTTGTGTGTCCAATCACACTTGGCCAATAAAGAATTATTTTCTTCCTTCCTTCCTTCCTTCCTTCCTTCCTTCCTTCCTTCCTTCCTTCCTTCCTTCCTTCCTTCCTTCCTTCCTTCCTTCCTTCCTTCCTTCCTTTCTTTCTTTCTTTCTTTCTTTCTTTCTTTCTTTCTTTCTTTCTTTCTTTCTTTTCTCTCTATCTATCTATCTATCTATCTATCTATCTATCTATCTATCTATCTATCTATCTATCTATCTATATCTATCATCTATCTATCTGTATCTATTTGATTTGATTGCTTATTGTACCCTATGACTATCATTAAGTATGGTACCTGATGATTCTTGACTTTTGACGAATGTACCTTTTCTTATATGTACACTGAGAGTATTTGCACCGAGACAAATTCCTTGTGTGTCTAATCACATTTGGCCAATAAAGAATTCATTCGTTCATTCATTCATTCATTCATTCATTCATTCATTCATTCATTCATTCGTTCATTCATTGATTCATTGATTCATCTGGAGGATGCAGAAATCCAGGCACCCACAAGGTGACAGCAAAGAAACGCAAAATATTCAATTCTTCCCCATTGATTTTTTTTTTTTAAAGCTTCAGCAACCATAAATTAAACACACCCGTTGGTGGGTTTACGGTTCAGCCTTTCTTGCTTCTGGAAAAAATGGTTTCCTTCCATTTCTTTGCATTTCTAACAATTAATAACACTAATTAATCCATTCCAGCAGGAAGACGTGGAATGTTTTATTGATGCCAAAGGGTTTTTGGTCCTCACGGTTTTCCTTTACCCTCCTGATACAGCTAGTTCTTGACTTACAATGGTTCATTTAGTGACCATTTAAAGTTACAACGGCCCTGAAAAAAAATCGACGTAACCGTTTTCACATGTATGATCGTTGCAGCATGTCCATGGCCACGGGAGCAAAATCCAGACACTTGGCCACTGACTCATATTTATGACAGTTGTCTCCCGGGGTGATTTGACCCCCATTTGCAACTTTCTGACAAGCAAAGTCAATGGGAGAAGCCAGATTCACTTAACAATGGTGGCAAGAAAGGTCCTAAAATGGGACAGAATTCACTTAACAACTGTCTTACTTAGCAACAGGAATTTGGGGCTCTGTTGTGCTTGTAAGCCTCTCAATAAAATGCCTAAATTAGTGGAGATTTGTTCCTCCGAACACTTTTGATTTCTTGTCCAGAAGTTTGAACATGAACAGACTGGGTGCTGTAGAACAGGGGTCGCCAAACTTTTGGACCTCAGGGACCAGCAAACTCATACGTTAAAATCCTGCGGACCAGAGACCCTGGGAAAATGCCCCCCAAAAAGTCTACCGGAAAATCCCCCACCCTGTTTTCCAACCGATCGATCGTTCTTTAATTGGGATCGCAGGATACCGTCTCCAGCTCCGTTCTCAGGAGGAGAGAGAGAGGGAGAGACTTTGGCTTCATGCAAGGAAAACAGCAGAAGCCGCAGAAGTCTTTCTTTCTCTCCCCAAACTCTGCCAGAAACGAGTCTTTGTCGGCGGAGCCTCTTGGAGCAGGAGGCCTTGCAGGGTCCCAAAGACTCATTTCTGGCATCCTTCCTTCCTTCCTTCCTTCCTTCCTTCCTTCCTTCCTTCCTTCCTTCCTTCCTTCCTTCCTTTCCTTCCCTTCCCTTTCATCCCATTTCCTTCCTCTCCTTTATTTTCCTTCTTTCTTATTCATTTGTCCTTCCTTCCTTCCTTCCTTCCTTCCTTCCTTCCTTCCTTCCTTCCTTCCTTCCTTCCTTCCTTCCTTCCTTCCTTCCCTTCCCTTCCCTTCCTTCCCTTCCCTTCCTTTCATCCCATTTCCTTCCTCTCCTTTATTTTCCCTTCTTTCTTATTCATTTGTCCTTCCTTCCTTCCTTCCTTCCTTCCTTCCTTCCTTCCTTCCTTCCTTCCTTCCTTCCTTCCTTCCTTCCTTCCTTCCTTCCTTCCTTCCTTCCTTCCTTCCTTTCCTTCCTTCCTTCCCTTCCCTTCCCTTCCCTTCCCTTCCCTTTCATCCCATTTCCTTCCTTCTCTTCCATTTCCTCCCTCCCTCCTTTCTATTCCTTCCTTCCTTTCCTTCATTTTCCTTTCTTTTTTCTTACTTCTTATTCATTTCCCTTCCTTCCTTCCTTCCTTCCTTCCTTCCTTCCTTCCTTCCTTCCTTCCTTCCTTCCTTCCTTCCTTCCCTCCCTCCCCTCCCTCCCTTCCCTTTCATCCCATTTCCTTTCTTCCCTTTCCTCCCCTTTCCTTCCTTTTCTCCTCCCTCCCTCCCCCCACTCCCCAAGTTCTCCCCCAGGCCCGCTTCCTCCTCTCCTCCGTCCCCACCCGCCTCACCAGCCGTCTTCACACCCAGGAAACCTCCAGGCCGGAAGGACAGGCTGTCGAGGCCCGGAATGAGTTAGGACAAGCGTAATTGCTTCTGGCACCTTGACTCCTCAACCTTCCCCCTGCCTTCCCCCCCGCCCCCAAATAAAGGCGAAGGGGCGCCGTAGCCTTTCCCCATTGAAGAGCGGGGGACTTCAAACACTCCCGCACCACAGGGGGGCGGGATCCAGCTGGTTTCGGTGTTCCTTCCCGCCCCCCCCACTCCCCGGGATTCATGGAAATAGAAACAGGTTGCCTTAATTTGGGGGGCAGGCACACATATGGGTTTCTCCCTCCCCGCCACTTTGTTGTGGTTGCGTTGCCATCTCACTCCCTGTCTAGAGAACAGGCTGACTAGCACCAGATGTGTGAGACGAGCCGGAGGTTCCCACCGCCTCCAACCCTCTCGCACGGATGGTGGGTAGCAAAGAGAAGCGACAAGCTGGCCGTTAATACTACTGCCACAAGTGCTGCCATGCAAGCAGTCCTTGAGTTACAACCAGGGGTGGGCGGTTGGGGGTCCTCAGGGGTTCAGGAGAGCCCCTAGCTAATTCTGTGCAGGTCGGAGAACCCCTCCCAAATCCCACTCGGGGCTGGCCCTGCCCCTCCCTCCCGGCCCCTCCCAGGGGTCCCCATGTGGCCCATTTTGGATGCAGGTAAGTACAGAGTGTGCACGGATGCTCAGGGAGGGCAGAAAACTGGCCTCCCAGGTGTTCATGGAGCCTCCAGAGCCCGGAGAGGCCATTTTCACCCTCCTGGAGGCTTGAGGAAAGCCTCAGGAGTCTGGGGAAGGCAAAAATCCCACCCCACCCATGGTACAGGAGGCCAACTAGGCCACATCCACCAGGGCCACACCCACCAGCAACTGGGCAGAGAACCCCTTTGCTGAAATTT
Organism: Pseudonaja textilis; assembly: GCF_049901715.1. Lineage (NCBI taxonomy): Eukaryota > Metazoa > Chordata > Lepidosauria > Squamata > Elapidae > Pseudonaja > Pseudonaja textilis. Next base: position 255,633,743 of record NC_141991.1, read on the forward strand.
TTGAAGCCCACCCCTGCTTAAAACTATCCGTTTAGTGACCATTTCTGTTCAACCCTCCTTGATTCAGGCAAACTGACTCCATGTGGGAATCTGACTACAGACAATAGAACAACACGTTCTTGCACAGGAACAGGAAGCTCAAGGGCAAGGCCCAGGAGAAGGTATAAATAACCCTCCTTGTTAACTCTATACGGTCAGCGGCCCAGGACCTCAAACCCATGTGGCCCTGCCCGTCCATAAGCCATCTTTCCAATCAGCCTCCATCTTTTTCCCTGCTTGGAACTGAACCCAGATGGATATTTCTTCCAACCATTCCAAGTTAACAAAGGCACACAACCATTTTGTCGCACAACTGTTGCAACATCCCCAAAGTCACATGGTCAAAATTCAGGTGTTTGGCAAATGACTCGTATTTATGAGGGTTGCAGTGTTTCTAGGTCCCTAGCCTCACCCAAATCCCGCAACCCTCCTTTGTAGGTTTTCGTCTCCAGGCCTTTAATCACCTTCGCTGCTCTTCTCTGCACTTTTTCCAAAGTCTCAGCAAATTTTTTTTTTTGGACTGTGGTGAACAAACCTGGATGCAGCATTCCAGGTGTGGCTTTACTAAGGCTTTATAAAGCGGTACCAAGACTTCACATAATTTTGATTGTATGCCTCTTTTTATACAACCAAGGATCATATTGGCTTTTTTGGGGGGTCGCTGCTGCACACTGGCTGGCTCTTGTTTGCTGGCTCCATTCTGTGATGTCCCAAAGGGGCGTGGCACAAAGGCAACACAGTCAGATAATCGGTAGGAGTCCGTTTATTAGCTCTCACTTTCCCCCCGATATCCTGGTTACCTTCTGGCTGGAGAAAAACTCCCCCAGGGACAGCCTTTGAATGCAGAGAATCAAGTCCAAAATGAGGTCAACAAAAACTGTCCAATCAAGGCAAGATGAGGTAATTCATCCGGCAGGGCAGGAGCAAGAATTCCAGATGTGAAGGAACGGCAATAATTCAACACGGTTGGGAGGATGCCGGGAACACAGATAACCAAAGTTAACACAAGATAAACTCACGTTAGTTCCCAGAGGACGCCTCACTCAGCTTGCATCTCTTTTAAACTCTCACTCCCAGGTGTGGCTAATGAAGGGAATCAGGGCCCTATCCTCCCTCGTAAGCCACACAACCCATGTTGCTCCCTTCTCTGTTCCTCCCTGCGTGCCCTAGGATGAAGAGGCAGGTGGGCCTGGGTCTTCCACTGAACTCCCTCTCCCTTGTTCTACCTCTTCCCTGCTCTGCCCAGCCGGACTTTGCCCTTATCCCGTTTCCTCCTCAGCCAATGGAGCCACACTCCCACTCCCTGTCAGCTGTTCCTCTTCCTCCTCGGATTCAGACTCCAACAGGGGAATGACACACTCGGACTCCAAGTCCCTCTCGTGCTTCCTGTTTTTGGAGCCAGGTTTCATCTGAACTTGTCCCGTTGAATTCCCCCACCCCCCAAAGAAGCTTGAGGAAATGAAATGAATTTTTCCCCCCCTGCCCTCCCTGCAGCTTGTGAGTCCTGTCATTTGAATGACAATGGCTCCCTCTCTTCTCATTCCCCGGGTGGTGACAAGACTCCGGTTCTTTAAAATGTGCAAATCAAATTCTAAATGCTGAGCCTTTTCTTTTGTTCCTGGGAGCCTTTGAGCCTGCTGATCTTGTGAGACCCTTCAATATTTTAATATATATAATAATATATATATATATATATATAATATATATATATATATATATATATATATATATATATATATATATTGGCTCGAGAATTTCATCAGTGACTGGGGCAGAGGTTGCATATAAATTGAATTTCGTGGCTGGTGGGAAGGAGGGGGCTGCTCCCCTGTGTGTTTCCAGTAAGGGGAATACGGAGATGGCATAGGAGGTTGGGGCAAGGGAGGTGGGGTCCCCTGGCTGAGAAATAACATCCCCTCCACCAAACCCAGGTGTTGCTTTACCTGGGTAAAGAAATATCATCCAGATGCCCACCTCTCCACGTTTGACTTTCTCAGTAAATCAGGACGTTGCCTTAAGGTCCAGGTTGACCCTAATGCCTGCAGTCCAGGGTTTTTTTTATTTTATTGATTGATTGATTGATTGATTGATTGATTTGATTTGTCAATTGTTTACAAGATAATAAGTATAAGTGTATACATAGTTATGAATACATGAAATGGGTACATATAAGAAAAATAAAAGAAACAATAGGAAAGGGACGGTAGGCACGTTGGTGCGCTTATGCACTGGGTTGGTTTCAGCCAGTCTGCACCGGTTCGGCCAAAACAGGATGTTCATTTTACATCTGGTTCAGCAAATGGGTAGCTCCGATGACTGTGTGGCCCCGCCCACCTCACCCCGCCCTCCCAGGACTCCCCACGCAACCTGTTTTGGATGCCGGTAAGCGAAGGGTGTGTGCAAAGGCTCGGGGAGTGCGAAAAACGGGTCCATTTCTAGCTTCCAGAGAGCCTCCGGAGTCTGGGGAGGGCAAAAACGGCCCCCCCCCCCCCTGCAGCTCATTTTTGTTCCCAGGGTGGTGCAGGGGAGCTGAATAGGTCAAAAATGGGGCACGGGGTGTGTGTGTGTGTGTGCGTGTGTGTATGTGCAGCCTGGCCCTCCTGAGGCCCATTTTTGCTCCTAGGATCATGCAGGTGGGAGACTAGGCCACACCCACCTAGCGACCGAGCAGAGAACCGATTGGGAAATTATTTGAAGGCCACCCCTGTTGCAGTCCTTGTCACGGAGGTTTTCTAGTCCCACTTCCTGTTTACTTTTGGCCTTAAGTTGAGGACCACCTCCATATAATGGATCAGTGGTGGCTAACCTTTCTTGGGCTCCTGTGCCGAAAATTGCATGCGCACTTGCACGGACATGCTCGCATGCCAGCACCCAGAAGGCAATGAGCGTGCCCCCACCACCACCTGCGCCTACACGTGTGCGAGTGATCCCCCCTCTTATCTGCACTATACATGTGAGCGCCTCCCGGATGATTTTCGGGCCTTTTTTCAGCCTCCCAGAAGCTCGAGGGAAGCCTCTGCGGCCTTTGGAGGCCGAAAAATAGGCCCATTTCATCACTTCTGGTATTTCCATAAAAGGCCCGAAAATCAGCCGGGAGGTGCGCACATGTATAGTGAGGTAAGTTTGCCTGGGGCTTGCGTGCCGCACAAATGGATCTGTGTACCACCTGGGGCATGTGTGCCCTAGGTTCACCATCATGGCAATAGATCCTTCACAATTGCCTCACTTAACGATGGAAATCCTAGTCCGAATTGTAGTCGTAGTCGAAGACCACATATGAATTGGCCCCGATGGTGGGCAGCACAGGATACATCCGCACCAAATCCCACGATGGCCGCTTCCCTCGGCCTCCCAAATCTAATTAAAGATTTTAATGCATTTTTTTTAAAGTTTCCCCTTTTTTTCTCTCTCTCGCTCGACCTTCCCCCCCTCGTAGCGTCGTCGAATTTTACAGCTGCTTGTTGCCTGTTTCACTCGTCACCTTTTCAAAAAGCGCTGAGACACAATTCCTTGGGACGGGAACAACGGTGCCCTTTTCCATTCTGCTCGAGAGGGCGAAAGCAAAGAGCCTTTACGAGCCTTTATACGGCTGGGCTGCTTTTCTCCTCCTTAAATTGGCAGCCAGGGAAATAAAATAAAATAAAAACTTCACAGAATCTGCACCAAAGGCTGCAAAAATTAATTTCTCCTCCCGCCCCTCCGTTTCCCCCAAAGTGCTTGTCCTGCAAATGCCAACGTCAAATCCCTTTTTTAAAAAACAAGTTTTTTTAAAATTTTAACTACAAAAACAAACAAATCAAACCTATCCTTCAGTTCAACAGTGTGTCAGTTGGATACATATATCCTGTGCCCATAATAATATTATCATACATTTCTTACTTGTTTATATATATATAAACATTCTAATCCGTATTTTATCTCACATTGGTCAATTACTATATTATCATTAATACTGTAATTATTACCTATCCAAAACATATTTGTTCCTTACCCAAATTATATTCATTCTCTTGCTCAATCTAAGTCAATTAATTGTAACATATTATTATTATTATTATCCGGTGTTTCCATTTCTTACTCTTCTGTTTAACCATTCATAAAATAAATTCCAAATCTTATAATATTTTTTATTTCCTGTTCTCTTACTGCCATTGTCAATCTACTCATTTTTTGCACGTTCTATTATTTTCTTAATTTTCTCGTTTTTCCGATTTTGTGCGAATACAATTTTAGATGCTGTTAATATCTTAATAATCAAATATGTTGTCTCTCTACTATAACCTTCAGACAAAATTGCCGATAAAAATAGCTTTGGTTTTAAATCTATATGTTGTTCTATCATTTTTCCCAATCGCATGAGTTTTCTAGTCCAATATTTCTTGGTGTCAATGCATGTCCACCACATATGGTAGTAAGATCCAGGTATTTGATGACATTTCCAACGTCAAATCCTTAACGGGAGTGTTCCTCCTCCCTCTAGTGTCAACCTGGCTGACTTTTCCCAGGATCTCTGACCATCAAGAGTGAACCATTGATATTTCGGTGAGCTTGATAGCTGTCATGCCATGACATTTAGCACTTGACAGCTCTTGTCTGAAGCCTGTGAATATTTGATAAATGAAAAGCTAACCGGGTCCCGGGAGTTGAAGGCCTGGTATTTGTTACCGGACTTGACGTTTGACAGCTAGGGTGTGCATATTTGATCACCTATACGTATTTATTCATTTAAAGTATCGAGGCCTGGTTCTTTGGGAGTCACTTTTCATGGTTTGTTCAAGCTCGGAGGAATACTTCTGATTTCTTCTTCAACTGCTAACATTTCTTTGCATTGCTGAAATTGTACTGATGATGTTACCTAGTTGGGTCATGAAACGTCTGTGAGAAAACCACCTAACTCAGTGCTGAATACGGAATAGAACAGAGTTGGAAGGGACCTTGGAAGTCTTCTGGTACCATTTCAGAGGCTGTCTGGTCTCTTCTTGAAAGCCTCCAGTAATAACTTCTGGAGACAAGTTGTTCCACTGGTTAATAGTCTTCACTGTTAGGAAGTTTCTTCTGAGTTCTAGGTTGCTTCTCTCCTTGATGAGTTTCCATCCGTTGCTTCTTCTCCTGCCTTCAGGTGCTTTGGAGAATAATTTGACCCTCTCTTTTTTGTGGCAGCCCCTCAAATACTGGAGTATTGCTGTCATGTCACCCCTAATTCTTCTTTTGTAGCCAAACCCAAATCCTGCAGCCGTTCTTCATACGTTTTAGTCTCCAGGCCTTCGATCATCTTAGTTGCTCTTCTCTGAGCCCTTTCCAAAGTCTCAACATCTTTTTTTGTAGCATTGTTAGAAATAAGAAAATTCAAAAACTAAAATGTAGGTGAAGAGAATAATATAATAGCATTAAGAAGGCAGTTGCTCCATAGATATTTGCTATCTTGAGGTAATCCTGCTGTAAATATATTTTAATGCATTTACTCATTGTTAAACATGTACCTGCAATCAATTACACCCTCCTGTATCAAGTAATGCCACCTCCTATTTCCTCCAGGAATTGGTTCGTATACTGTCAAGGAAATTCACGCACACGTTTGACATAACAAAAGACCAAAGTGATCTATTAGGAGGACAATAGGAGGAGATAAACATTACCATAACTTCTTTGAACAATTGAAGTTAGATTTTGTTTTTCAAAAGCATCTGCTTAAGTTTAACCTTGGCACATTGTGATTTTAAGTTATAACCAAACTTTTACTTTGCATAGGTGAATATAATGCATATAATCATTATGTTGTTCTAGGAAGATGCGCTGAATGGAACATTAATATGTAACAAGTGCGGTGTTAGGAATAGATATTTCTTTGTTCTCAGACGGTTAGAAAGAGGCCTGGCGGAAGGGACATTCCTTAATGCCAAGTAAGATAAGAAAAAGCCATGTTGGCAAAATATGTGATGGATGGTCATTGGGAGGTGTTGAAGGAAGTGATGTGGTCTCCCTAAGGCATTTGGGATTAGCTGTGCTCGGTCACCGGGTCGATGTAAGGAGGGGCATGGGGGCATCAGGATAGAAAAACTATAAAATGTAATGTTTTGAAATCTTGAGGTGTGGTTCTTGGCTCAAACTTCACGCTGAGGTCAGCTAAGATCCTACTGCTCTTTGCAAACAGCTCAACAAATAAAATCTCTGTGTTTTTGTTATTTGGAGTCATTTCCAACAGTATGGTGACCAAATGTGTGTCCTCCTACTGAAAGAAAATAAGTCAAAAAGCACCAAGGATCACACAATCCTCCCCCCACCACCGCACCTTACAAACCCCTTGTAGCACTTGTGATATTCCCTAAATGGGTCATTAAATGTCTGCCTTCTTTCCTTCCTTCCTTCCTTCCTTCCTTCCTTCCTTCCTTCCTTCCTTCCTTCCTTCCTTCCTTCCTTCCTTCCTTCCTTCCTTCCTCCTCCTCCCCCCCCCTCATTCCCTTCTAGCACTGATGATGTTCCCTAGTTGGGTCATGAAACATCTGCAAGAAAACTGCCAAGCTCAGAGAGCACCAAGGACCCCACAGTCCTTCCTTCCTTCCTTCCTTCCTTCGCTCCCTCCTCCTCCTCCCATCTTATTCCCTTCTAGCACTGATGATGTTCCCTAGTTGTATGAAATGTCTAAAAACCCACCAAGCTCAGAGAGCACCAAGGACCCCACAGTCCTTCCTTCTCTCCCTCCTTCCCTTCCTTCCTTCCTTCCTTCCTTCCTTCCTTCCTTCCTTCCTTCCTTCCTTCCTTCCTTCCTTCCTTCCCTCCCTCCTCCAACCATCTCATTCCCTTCTAGCACTGATGATGTTCCCTAGTTGGGTCCTCCTCCTCCTCCTCCTCCTCCTCCTCTCCACAAGCCCCAAAGAAGAGGGGAGGTCAACCTCTTCTCCAAAGCCCCAGAGAAGGCAGGACAGGAAGCAAAGGATGGAAACACATCAAGGAGAGAAACAACTTGGAAGTCAGGAGAAACTTCCAGACAGTTAGAACAATTAATCAGTGTGGAACAAATTCCCTCCGGGAGTTGTGGCTGCTCCATCCCTGGAGGCTTTTAAAAAGAGATTGGTCATCCATTTGTGTCCGAAATGGTTTAGAGTTTCCTGCCTAAGCTGGGGGTTGGACTAGAAGACCTCCAAGGTCCCTTCCAGCTCTGTTATTCTGTTATTTAATCAGGGGAGCTGCTTGCTTCCAGAAGCTGTGGCTGCTCCATCACAGGAGATTTTCAAGAAGAGGCTGGACAACCATTTCTTTGGGATTGTTTAGGGTTTTCTGCTGGGGCAGGGGGTTGGACTAGAAGACCTCCAAGGTCCCTTTCTATTTTTCTATGTTCTAAATGCACAAAGTAACTGGAAATCAATATATTTTTATTTGAGATCCTGCAAGGAACTATATACTTATTTAAGAACAACAAGGAGCCGAAATGAACAGATATACCGGCAAGTAAACTCCGACAATTTTTTAAGGAATACTTAAGACTTTTATGTTGAAACATAACATCTAAAATATTTCTAAAGCGTGAGGTTGAAGCACTTTTATTTCCAGGTAAATCACATTCCTTTAGCTACAGTGGCATGCTTTTAGCTTGAGTTCAAGTGGGCATTTTATATTTGTTTCTTACTTTTATCCTTGCCTTACCTGCTTCTTCCGGATTGGCTAGATTAGAACATACAATGGTGCTTCTTCCGTTGCTGTCTTCTTAATTGTGAAGAGCTGGTGGTGTAAGGCAGCTTTTGCAAAAGAGAAAAATGCTCACAGCCTCGTTTGTGACATCAAGCAACAGAGCCCTTTTAAAAGGATGATCGCTCTTTAGTCTGTCTCGTAGTTTCCGTGTTGCAAAAATGTGATGCCATCGTTTATGTTTATGTATTTGGGGTGGGTGGGTGGGGGAAATACTTATGTTTTCTATGAACCTGTCTGACTTTGTTGTAGAAGCTGCTGTCTATCTGGATCCAGAGATGTTCTTCAGGATTTAAGTGCAGATTTTTCTCACCAATTACCCAGGTTGAAAAGCAGAATAATGGAGTTGGGACCTTGTAGGTCATCTAGTCCAACCCCCACTCAAGCAGGAGACCCTTCACCATTTCTGACAGATGGCAGTCCAAGTCTCCAGTCTTCTTGAAAGCCTCCAGGGATGAAACTCTCACAATGTCTGGAGGCAACTTCTGTTCCATGGGTAGATTGTTCTCACTGTCCTTATTTCCAGATTGAATCTCTCCTTGTTTAGTTTCCATCCATTATTCCTTGTCTGGCCTTCAGATGCTTTAGAAAATAGCTTGACCCCCTCCCTCCTCTCTGTGGCAGCCCCTCAAATATTGGAAGGCTGCTCTCCTGTCTCCCCTGGTCCTTCTCTTCCCTAGACCAGCCAGGCCCAGTTCCTGCAACCGTTCTTCATATGTTTTAGTCTCCAGTCCCCTCATCCTCCTGGTTGCTCTTTTCTGCACTTTTTCTAGAGTCTCAACATCCTTTTTTATAGTGTGGGGACCAAAACTGGAGGCAGTACTCTAGGTGTGACCTTCCTAAGGCTTTATAGAGTGGTATTAGCACCTCCCTTGATCTCAGTTGTATCCCTCTGTTAATGCAATTTAATAGGATTGCATTGGCTTTTTTGGCTGCTGCTGCACACTGCTGGCTCCTATTTAGCTGGTTGTCCACTAAGACTCCAAGATCCCCCTCCCAGTTCCTGCTATTGAGCCTGGTTTCACCCAGTCTAGATGTGTCCTTTTGTTTTTTCTTGCCTAAGTGTAAGACTTTAATTTTCTCTACGTTGAATTTCATTGTAGAGAAAAGAAAATCAGAACATACATTTCAAAAGGCCACGCACGGATTTAATAAAAATAATCCTCTGCTGACAACCACATTTGAGCCGAACATTTCTGTCGCTAAACCAGATAGCTGTGAGTTTCGCCCCATTCTATGACCTCTCTTGCCACAGTTGCTAAGTGAATCACTGCCCTTGTTAAGTTTAGGAACATGGTTGTGTAGGAAGTTAGCACCCAGCCCTCTCCTAGAAAAATGAAATATCCTGGGAAATATTAAAAAGGCAGGATATTTCCTCTAAAAAGAGTAGAAACCGAGAAGCAGAAACTCACCCCCACCTTTGTTAATGGGTGGGCCATTAAGGCCTGGGCCAGAATACTTTACATAACAAAGATCTCCAGGGAAAGCTATAGCAATTGCCAAAAGTCCTTTTCAGTGCATCATCATCCAAACAGGTTCAACCAAGCTTGGAACTAGGACAGCCTACAGAGTTGCTCCTGCATGGCCCCATGGGAGTCTGACAACCAATCAGAATACAAGATTCAGATTCAAATCCCAACAGAGGGTATAAAACCCAGGCACTTTCAGCATCTCAGTCCTTCCTTCTCTTCCCCTTCACCTTGGAGCATGTGATCATCCTTCTTTGGAGCTTCAAGCCTTGTGGTCCTGCTGTCCACCATTAAACCATCTTTCCAAACAGCCTCCATGTTTCCAGTCTTTTCCCCCCGCTTGGAACGGAACCCAGAAGGCTATTTCTTCCAACAGTTGTTAAGTGAATCTGGTTTCCCTGGGGATTTTGCTTCTTAGAAGGTTGCAAAAGGGGATCAAGGCACCCCGGGACACTGCTATGGTCATAAATATGAGTCGGTTGCCAGGGGTTTGGATTTCGACGGTCATAAGCGTGAAAAACAGTTGTAAGTCAATCTTATGGAGATTCTCAGCCATTCAAGTCATGGTTGTCCCCGTAGATGCTTAAATGGCCTCAACAACTCTCAGAGAGAGCGCTAATGACCAGAGGACTGCAAGGAATATAAATCCTTCCATCCTCCGCCATTCAGTCAGAACCGAAGAAGCTTCTTGGATAAGAAGAGAAACGTCTTCAGGGAAGAACAAAATCCAGTTGCCCCTTAAAAATGCATCTTGGAACGCGGATCTTATGCCAACAGAAAATTTAATAACCCAACAAGTTGACGATTGTGCTAAAATGGACAAACTTACTCTACAATTAAAAGTATTATACAGTCTGGGAAAACTGGTATAATTGGATAAATAATAGAAACCAGCAAGTAAATAAATGAGGAAGGAAGAATACAAAGAGGTTAAAGTAGGAGTAACAACCAGATATATGAAATAAGTATCAGAATAATGTCTGATATACTGCATGATTAATTTGTATTATATATGTTTTTCATTTTCAATGAAATGTTTTGTATTTTGTATTTATCTTTTTCATGTTTAATTAAGATTTTGTAAAAAAGAAAAGAAAATGCACCTTTGAGGTTGTCTCAAAGGTGTTTTTGTTTCTTTCCAAAAGGCAACTGGACTAAGCTTTTCCTCGAAGAAGAAGAAGACATTTTGCTTCTTAACCAGTGGAACAGCTTGCCACCAGAATGTCTATGGAGATTCTCAGTCATTCGGGTTATGGCTGTCCCCAAGGTGATTTTTTTTTTTTCCACAAAGCAACTGGACTTTCTGGTTTTTCTTTGCATCCAAGAAGCTTCTTCAGTTCTGAAGTCACCAGAGCTCATTGGATGCTCCATCACTGGAGGCTTGTTAAAGAAGAAACTGGACTGTGATGCCCCTGTCAGAATCTGACGCAGAGGATGAAGCCGGACAGCCGACAGAGACTGGGAGTGTGGCTCCATTGGCTGTGGAGGAAACTGGGGAAGGGCAAAATCCGGCTGGGCAGAGCAGAGGAGAGGTAGAACAAGGGAGAGGGAGTTCAGAGGAAGACCCAGGCCCGCCCCCTCTTCATCCTAGGGCACACAGGGAGGAACGGAGAAGGGAGCAAGGTGAGTTGGGTGGCTTACGGGGGAGGAAAGGGCCCTGATTCCCTTCATTAGTTGTAGTTGGGAACACAGTGTATAAAAAAAGGCAAGCTGTGTGCGGCAGGCTGTTGGGAGCAAACATGAATTTATCTGGTATCGTGGCTTATTTGTGTTCCTTGCGTCTTTCCCAACTGTGTGTGTTTTGCTGTGCTTTCAAGTCTGCAATTCCTTCCCCTGTCCTGTCAAGCTAATTACTTCAGCTTGATTTGTTTGGATTTTAAGTGACAGTTTGTGCGTCCCTTGTTTTGGACTGAATTTTCTACAGCCAAAGGCTGTTCCTCAGAGAGTTTTTCTCCAGCCCAAAGGTAACCTGGACATTGGGGGGCAAAGTTGGAGATAATAAAGGGACTCTTCTTGCTTGTCTGACTGTGTTGCCTTTGTGCCACATCCTGGGTTATCACACGGATAGTTACTTGTCTGAAATACTGTAGGGTCTCCTGCTTGAGCAGGGGGTTGGGCTAGATGACCTCCAAGGTTCCTTCCAGCTCTCTTCAGTTCTGACAGGATAGCGGGGTGGGTGGGATAAGGGATTAGTTCCGACTACCGATGAAGCTCCTTGGATGAGAAGCGAAATGCCTTCTTCCTGAAGGATGAAAAAAGGTCATAAGTCATGTTTTTCAGCGCCGTTGTGACTTCAAACAATCACTAAAACAAACTATTGTAACTTGAGGAGAAACCTATAAGTAGCGTTTTCATTTTGCAGCCTCCCTCTAATCTCCCCTCTGCAGTCGGTCTCTTCCTCTCCCCTCTTCTTTCTTTGCGAATTCAGGCACAGCCTTCCTGGAAACCTCTTCAAAGCACTTAGTCTCAGTCATGATAATTAAGTAAATTTGTAGAAAAATAGCATAATTCACCAAAGAGAGCAGCCAGCGTTTAGAAATGGCTGCAGGCCTATTTGAGCGCAGACGTTTAGCAGGATGTCTTATTTTTATTACTTTTTGTTTTTTTCCTGAAATGTAAGTTCTTTTGTATATTTCCCTTTTGAAAATGTTTTTAAAAAGGAGGATTTGTTCAAGTTTACACAACGATTTTCCCACATAAGCTGCCCGGAATCTCTTCATCAGGAAATGGGTGGCATTTAAATTTAATAAATAAACAAACCGATAACTAAATAAGCCATCATTCTTCCTTGGCCTCCTGAATATGGTTCCTTCTCTTGTAATCTGCCAATCAATTCAGGGCAATTTAATTATGGCTTCTTTATGCCCTCTCCTTTTGTATGACAGTCTAAAGATACGAATGTTTGCTTGGCTTTTGGTGCTGAGAGTTTGGTTCAAAACAGGCAGAACATCAATTCCTTAAGAAGAAAAACAGCATTCCCCCCCCAAAAAAACCCCCAAACCCATATTTTTGTTGTGGGTGTTCCGAAAGTGCTTTTTCTCTCCCCAAAAGGCTAGATTCTGTTTTTCCCTGAAGACATTTCACTTCTCAACCAAGAAGTTCTTCGGTTCTGAGTGAATGGTGCAGGATGGTGGCGTTCAGTCAGAACTGAAGAAGCTCCTTGGATGAGAAGTGAGATGTCTTCAGGGAAAAACAAAATCCAGTTGCCTTTTGGAAAAAAAAAAAAGCACCGTTGAAAAACTTTGCTCCGATCACACACTGCTTGCACTGGCATGAAGCCGAAAGCACCAGCCTGAGGATGGCGCCGAAACGTCGCCGAGATACTCTTAATCTTACATGGGAAAAGATCCGAACACACCTAGACCTACACACACACACACGCACACACACACACACACACACACACAGACACACACATACACACATATATATGTTTTCTTAAGTTTTCGTGGGTACTTACATGAATGGTATTCAGTTTTGTTTGGGTATTTTCCCATGTCATTATAGTTGTGCTTTTACAGTTGCCAAAATGTTGCTACAACTTTATATATATATATATATATATATATATATATATGGATCTTTGGTTATTCGGTTTTCTCCTGCGTAGAGTGGCAGTATCTAGGCAGCGTTTGATGAAGTCTCATTCATCATCTTCAGGCTTCTGTCTTCGGCTCTGTGCTTCTCAGAGTGAAGCACTCTGAGTGAAGCACTCTGAGAAGCACAGAGCTGAAGACAGAAGCCTGAAGATGATGAATGAGACTTCATCGAAACGTTGCCTAGATACTGCCACTCTTACGTGGGAGAAAACCTGAACAACCAAAGATCCACATACAAATACCCGCGAGAACCTCAGAAAACATATATATATATACACACACATACACATACACACATACACATACACACATACACATACACACTTAAAAAACCCTTTATGATTGTAAGCTCCCTGGAGTTACCTTGAGGTACGATGGGTGGCTAATAAATTATATAAATGAATGAATGAATGGATGAATGGATGAACAAACGAACAAACAAATAAATAAACAAATAAACAAATGAACGAATGAATGAATGAATGAATGAATGAATGAATGAATAAATAAATAAATAAATTCTCCAGGAAATAAAATCTAGGATCACCTCCGAATGTTACTACATTATTTGGAAGCAGCGAGAGGCTGGAAAAGCTTCATTGCCTTTTGAGTTATTGCTAACAGGAGAGCATCCTGAACGTCCTGGTTGGGGACGATGGGAGCTGCAGTCTGACTCAATTGAAAGTTCCCTGAAGGAGGCTGAACCAGGGTCCCTGTCAGCCCTTCCAGGTCAACCGGACCGGACACACCACGAGAGGAGTTCAGCCTTCTTTATTGTAAGGCTGCAATAAGAGTCTGAAAATGCAAATCTCCTGCCATCACTTTTAACCACTCGATCAATTCAAGTTTCTTCCTCTGATCGTGGAGCCACTGGGGGCTCCTGGTTCTCTTCTCTGACAGTTCCCTAGGCAGCCTCTCTTCCCTGGTCCCCCAAGGTCATCCACACGGACAAGCCATGCCCACCTCTTAGGAGTCTATCCCATCAAAAGAACTCTCTTCTCTACCCACCACATCAAAGAGAGAAGTCCACTTTTCTCACACAAGCACAAAGCCGAAAGCACCAGCCTGAAGATGGCGAGTGGGACCTCGTCGAAACGTCGCCAAGATATTCTCAATCTTATATGGGAAAAGACCCGAACACACCAAGACCTGCATACCTGTACCTGTGAAAATCTACAAATATATATACATATAGAGGGAGGGAGAGAGGGAGGGAGGGAAGGAGAGAGAGAGAGAGAGAGAGAGAGAAAATGAATAGTACACATTATGATATTTCTTACTCATAAATAGTTCTAATCTTACTCATAAATAGTTCTAATTGTTTAATTCCCCCAATTTAAGTTTCATTTCATTCAGTTTGAAGCCGAAAGTCCCCAAGTGGTTTCCACATAGAAACAAAGCTCATTAAAATCCTTTCTTTAATCAAAGTAGTTCTTTTCACCACTTCTGCCAAGTCCATTAACTTCACAATTCATCCTTCCATTGTGTAGATTCTACCACCGTGCATGCAGAAGTTGCGCTGCTCTTATAAAATATAGAGACAAAGTCCATGTTTTTTTTTCCTCTCTCTCCATCAACCTAGAAGAAGAAAAAAAAATCCCTGGTTTCAACTGTCAGTTTTTTTAAAAAAATTTTTTTTAGAATTTTCTGAATTAAATTACGTATCTGATTCCAATCATTCTTCTTTCTTACATGTCCACCAAACATGATCAAAGGGACTTTCAGATGGATTACGTTTCCAATCTATACTTGACACACCGTTATACATCTTTGACAATTTATAGAATATTTTTTAGAATCTTAGGACTGGAAGGGACCTTGGAGGTCATCTAGTCCAACCCTAATCAGGTATCAAATGCGAATGATACATCACCATATCAAAATTGCCTTTCAAATTGAAAAATCGGTGTGAATTTGAGGCCCCTGCTGCACATAATCTCCCCCGATCAAGCATTATATTATACCCATTTTTTTTTGCCCATTTATACATTCTGTAACGTATCTATCATCTATATTCGTTTTCAATAAAAGTTTGTACATCTTACCAATAACGTGCTCATTGGTGGTACAGAGATCTGGTTCAAAAACATTTGTAAACTCAAAATTCTTCTACAATTTTAATTTTCCCATCAAGTGATCCCCTAATGATTCTTGACTCTTGATGAATGTACCTTTTCTTTTATGTACACTGAGAGCATTTGCACCAAGACAAATTCCTTGTGTGTCCAACCACACTTGGCCAATAAAGAATTCTATTCTTTCTTCCCCTCTTTCTTTCTTTCTTCCTTCCTTCCTTCCTTCCTTCCTTCCTTCCTTCCTTCCTTCCTTCCTTCCTATCTATCTATCTATCTATCTATCTATCTATCTATCTATCTATCTATCTATCTATCATCTATCTATCTATCTATATCTGATTGGATTGCTTATTGTACCCTGTGACTATCGTTAAGTGTTGTACCTGATGATTCTTGACTCTTGATGAATGTATCTTTTATGTACACTGAGAGCATTTGCACCAAATTCCTTGTGTGTCCAATCCCACTTGGCCAATAAAAAAGAATTCTACGTGAGCGAACCATTGACAAGCAAAACTTCTTTTTCCAAGTTCTTCTCTTGTTTTTAATTTAGGTTCTCCTTCAGAAAATGTCAATACATCAGTGTAGATCAATCAAGTTTGCGCGACTATCGTTTCACTCCAATAAGAAAACTTCTTGGGGAGACAAACATATAGGAATTTGGGGAGTTAATCTTGCTTTATATACCGGTTTTGTACCAGACCTTCTGTACAGCAAGCTTAATAAAATGCTTGAAAACCTATACAGGTAGTCTCCTTCACAGTTTATTTAGCGCAGCCCATCCGCATTTCAAAGAGAAAGGCCACTCTTTTGAAGAAAGCCAAGTCCACATTTTGGACAGAGAAGACCGCTGGTTTGAAAGAGGGGCCCAAGAGGTCATCTGTGTCCAAACTGAAGAGCCCTCCCTCAACAGAGGGGGAGGGATACGACATAGTCTATCTCCAGTCTACAACACGGTCCTTTCAGCAGTTCTCAGAAGGCTCCACACCCATTTGCACCACTCAGGTGACCCCGAGGACACAGATAAACCTCCAAGTAGCCTCAATGACCCTCTAAAAAGGATGCAAATGACCAGCTGTCTGCAAGGAGTATAAATCCGATGTGGTCATCAGCCGGTTCTGACCGGTTCTGGAGAATCGGTAGTGGACATTTTGAGTAGTTTGGAGAACCGGCCAACGCCACCCCTGACTGGCCCCGCCAACCCCACCTCTTCTCTGCCTCCCGTTGAGTCCCAGATGATCGGCTGGGTCTCCTTGGGTTGCCCTGCCCAGGAGAACGGAGCTGGAAAGCAGGTTAGTGGGGTGGGGAGGGAAGGGGGGATGGTGCAGTATATCCTTCCCCTGCCACGCCCACCAAGCCACGCCCACCTAGCCAGGCCCACAGAACCGATAGTAAAAAAAAATTTGAATCCCACCACTGCTATAAATCCTTCCGTTCTCCACCTTTTGGTCAGAACTGAAGAAGCTTCTTGGATGAGAAGCAAAACGTCTCCAAAGGAAAAACCAGAAAAAAGCACCTTTGGGACAGCCATAACCTGAATGACAGAGAATCTCCATAGTAATGAATGGGAACTAATAACGGAGAGGAGCAACCTAGAACTAAGGAGAAACTTTCTAACGAAAGTGAGGACAATTAACCAGAGGAACTCCTTGCCTCCAGAAGTTGTGGTTGCTTCACCCCTGGAGGTTTTTAAGAAGAGGTTGGACAGCCATTTCCCCTGAAAAGGATCAGGGTCTCTTGGTTGAGCAGGGGGCTGGACTAGAAGACCTCCAAGGACCCTTCCAGCTCTATTCTGATTAATCCCTGGTTGCAAAGCAAAGGAGAAAGAGGTCGCCACTTAGGCGTTTTCTACACGGGGACGTACATCACTGTCTTTGCACTTGGCTCCTGCACAAGGAATCCATTTGCGATATTGTGTTGCCTGTGTGGAGGTCACACTCCGCCACGCTCCATATCTTCACGGCCTCGTCTTCAAGAGCGTTGGTGTGCTTAGCTACTGGTTCTCGGTCTGGCCTGAAGCTTCTCTTTGGCCCACCAATTCTGCCGTCCTCCTCGACTTCCAACAATTCGTTTAGTGACTGTTCACAGTTGCAATGGCTCTGAAAAAAGTGTGCGATGACCCAAAGGGGCGCGGCACAAAAGCAACTGAGCCCCCAAAGTAGGTCAAGTCCCTTGAATTCCTCCAACTTGGCCCCCAATGTCCAGTTATCGTCGGCTGGAGAAAAAAACTCTCACAGGAACAGTTTTTAAAGGGAAGAAATTCAGTCTGAACCCAAAGTACATATAGATTATAAATAAAAACCAACACAAATTATGTTGCAGCAATTAACGAGACAGGGCAGGATAAGGGATTGCAGAACTCAAAAGATAACAAAACACCCACAGTTGGGAGGATGCCAGACCCCAGATAAGACTTGAGAAAGATAATGCTCGCTTTGCTTCCAGCAAACGCCCTTTTTAAATCCTGTTTTCCCAACTGCAGCTAATGAAGGGAATCAGGGCCTTTTTCTCCCCCGTAACCCACGTTGCTCCCTTCTCTGTTCCTCCCTGCTTGCCCTAGGATGAAGAGCGGGTGGGCCTGGGTCTTCCTCTGAATGCCCAGCCAGCCTGTGCCCTTCCCCAGTTTCCTCCACAGCCACCAGAGCCACACTCCCACTCCCTGTCAGCTGCTCGACCTCCCCCTCAGAATCAGACTCCGACAGCGGCATGACAAAGTGACTTTTTCATCATTTTTCACACTTACAACCGTTGCAGCTTTCCACTGGTCACAGGATCAAAATTAAGATGCCTGGCAACTGGCTCATAATTATGACGGTCGTAGTGTCCCGGAGAGGGGAACGTGGTTTCACCTTTTGCAACCTTCTGACAAGCAAAGTCCACAGGAAAGGCAGGTTCCCTTTAACAACCGGGTTTCTCACTTAACAACTGCCTTGATTGTGGCCAGTAATATGGGGCAATGTTCACTTAACAACCATCTCACTTAGCCTCAGAAATTTTGGGCTCCATTGTGACATAAGCTGAGGAGTTACTGTACACTAATGGGGCAACTCACTATATAAACTGAATGCAAACTCCTACTCCCTTGTAGTACTGATGATGTTCCCTAGTTGGATCATGAAATGTCTGCAAGAAAAGCATCAACTGAGAGAGCACCAAGGATCTCACAGTTGTCGTTATCCTCCTCCTCCTCCTCCTCCTCCTCCTCCTCCTCCTCCTCCTCCTCCTCCTCCTCCTCCTCCTCCTCCTCTCCACAAACCCCTCTTCCTTCTAGCATTGATGATATTACCTAGTTGGGCTATGAAACGTCTGCCGGAAAGCCACCAAATTCAGAAAGCACCATGGACCCAACAGTCCTCCTCCTCCTCCTCCTCCTCCTCCTCCTCTCCACAAACCCCTCTTCCTTCTAGCACTGATGATATTACCTAGTTGGGCTATGAAACGTCTGCCGGAAAACCACCAAATTCAGAAAGCACCATGGACCCAACAGTCCTCCTCCTCCTCCTCCTCCTCCTCCTCCTCTCCACAAACCCCTCTTCCTTCTAGCACTGATAATGCTATCTAGTTGGGTCATGAAACGTCTGCAAGAAAACCACCAAACTCAGAAGCACTAAGGATCTCACAGTCCTCTTCCTCTTCTTTCCCTCTTCCTTCTCCTCCTTCTCCTCCTCCCTTCTAGCCCTGATGATGTTCCCTAGCTGGGCCATGAAACGTCTGCCAGAAAACCACCAGCCCTAGGAAGCACCAAGCACCGCTCAACCCTGAGCTGCAAAGATTCTCTTCTATCCACATCCTATGAAATCCTTCAGGCTGTTCTGTTCTGGCTTTTCCTCCCACCTTCTATCTCCTCCAGCCCCAAACCATGTGTGGAGGCTTGGCTCAGCCGGCCTCTGTTTCGAATCCAGACCCCCCGGCTGTTCTTTCCGGTGCAATTCAGAGGCCTGAGTTTTAATTACCGAAGTGGGTTTGCCTGTTTTGCCCAGCACAGCACTCTTGAAAAGTTCAATCGTTGATGGAGGCGAGCCCCATTTCTCACCAGGTAGAGGAAATGAGATGCGGATCGTAACATAAAAGATTGTTTTAATTAAACCTGGCATTTCCAAGGCTTCTGCTGACAGGGGATAATAGCGTCGCTGGGTTCAAAAAACAGATTAGACAAATTTATGGGGAATGGAGACATTGGTGGCAATTAGCCAAGATGGGCTGTCGACGGATATCGAAAGGGTCTTTTTACTCCTGAAAGCATCCTCTGACTGGGGGGGGGGAACTCTCCATTCACCCCCCACACCTTCCATTTCTAAACAAGGGGCTGTGTTGTTGTTGATGGAGCGGAGGCACCAGTCTGGTTCTGAATTTTGTTTTCGGAGAGGTGAGAACGGAAGGACGAATTGTATGGCACTCTTTTCCCAACCTGTGCTCTTCAGAGGTGTTGGACTACAAGTTCCATCATCCCCAGCCCTTTTTCTGACCCAGCTTCTTACATCTTTCTGGAAGGAGAGAGGGGCTCTCTTTAGGTCCATGTGGGGTTATCTCTTGTATCTGGCCTGGTGCAGATTAAATCCCAGGTAACAGCGTATCTTGAGTTTTTAAAAACTTTTTAAAAACTATATATCTATATCTATGGCATTCAGCTTTGTTCGGGTATTTTCCCACGTCATTGTAGTTGTGCTTTTAAAGTTGTAGCAACGTTTCGGCAGAATCTCATCTGCCATCATCAGGCTGAAGCAAAGCTGAATGCCATACATGTAAGTACCCACGAAAACTTAAGAAAACAAATATCTATATCTATATCTATATCTATATCTATATCTATATCTATATCTATATCTATATCTATATCTATATCTATATCTATATCTATCTATCTATCTATCTATCTATCTATCTATCTATCTATCTATCTATCAAAAGTGAAATTCCACTCACGCATCATCACAAAATCTCCAGAACCGTAAAGCCTACAAACTTGAAATTGGGCACATATGTTCCTCTTGGCTTCTAAGGGCTCACTAAGAAAGGATTTTTCCAAATGACCATCAGAGTATTTCCTATATTGTTTATTATTATTATTATTATTATTATTATTATTATTATTATTATTATTATTATTATTATTATTATTAACACGCTCTTATGCTAAGGAGTTCTACTCCCCCTCCTCACCTGAAAAGAAATCTCTTCCAAAGGCAAAACACAAGCAGAGGAGAGGAGAGTTTTAGTTTTAGTTTCACAGCACCAAGCAGCTTTAGTACAGAACAGTTGAGTTAAGCCACGCCCAGGCTCCTTGCTGTCTCCTTCTTGCTCACACAGCAAATACTCTTTCAGTTTCCAAACAGCTCTCAACTCTCTCACACACTTACAGGACGCTAGCCAGATGAAAACCGATGGATGCTGGTAGGCAGAGACAGAATTTCTTCCCCTTATTTTTCTCCCCCAAAACTAAGTCCAACCACATAGTTTCGTAGCGAAGCACAGGCATAGAGCTTATATATATTAAGAAAACAGATAGATAGATAGATAGATAGATAGATAGATAGATAGATAGATAGATAGATAGATATAGATATAGATATAGATATAGATATAGATATAGATATAGATATAGATATAGATGTGGATCTTTGGTTATTCGGGTTTTCTCCTCGTAAAATTGGAAGTATCTAGGTGACGTTTCGATGAAGTCTCATTCATCATTTTCAGGCTTGTGTCTTTGGCTTTGTGCTTCTCGGAGCACAAAGCCAAAGACACAAGCCTGAAGATGATGAATGAGACTTCATTGAAACGTCGCCTAGATGCTTCCAATTTTACGCGGGAGAAAACCCAAATAACCAAAGATCCACATACAAATACTCGCAAAAACCTCAGAAAACACACACACACACACATATATATGTAATATGAGAAGAGATGACCTATCATAAACAGCTTTTAGGAGTGTCAGTCATAATTTTGACTGGTTGCTAAGCATCAGTCATATATATCAAAAGTTGGGATAAAATACAGATAGACCAGTGTTTAGCAACCACTCAAAATTATGACTGACACTCTAAATAGCTATTTAGGATCTGATTCCGGAACTGCTCTGGCTGCATGCAGATTTTGGTTGCTTGGCAACCAGCTCACTTTTACAAGGGAAGTGGCTGCATTTGGAGGTCATGTGGCCACGATTTACAATGTTTTAGCCAGATTTCCTGGCTTTGGGGTTGTTTTCCAGCCCTCCACAGCCCCCCATAGGAATGCTTCAACACTGGAAGAGATTGGAGAACCGTTTGTCTGAAGCGGTGTAGGGTTTCCTGCCTAGGCAGGGGGTTGGACTAGAAGACCTCCAAGGTCCCTTCCAACTCTGTGATTCTAAACGCCGCAGGCCTTCCCAGAGACAGACTGAGAACAGGACGAAGCAATTGGCCCGTGAAGGCCACCACCCGAGCTTTGCCGCACCACGTTTCAAAGTCATTATCGTCCTTTGCTGGGCTCCTTTACGCACCTTTTGAGAAGCAAGGTGTGATTCTTCCAGGCAGAGCTGTGAACCGAGCTGGAGAGAGGCCGGAGTATAATAAGCACTTGGTTTTTTAAAAAAAGTCTGTGTGTGTGTGTCTGTGTGTCTGTGTCTCTCTGTGTGTGCAGTGGAGGAGATTTTACTTTATTTATTCATTCGCTTGTTTGTTTGTACACAAACATGTACAAGATACCAGGTATAAATATGAACATAAACATGAAGAAAGGAAGTAAATACAGATAAATGGGGACAGTCATACAGGGACGGTAGGTACCAGAGGTGGGATTCAGCCGGTTCTGGAGAACCGGGAGCGGAACTTTTGAGTAGCTCAGAGAACCGGCCAATCCCATCTCTGACTGGCCCTGGTCCCATCTGTTCTCTGCCTCCCGAATCCCAGTTGATCAGCTGGGTCTTCTTTGGTTGCCCTGCACAGGAGAACGGAGCTGCAAAGCAGGTTAGTGAGGTGGGGAGGGAGTGGGGATTTTGCAGTATATCCTTCCCCTGCCATGCCCACCAAGCCAAGCCATGCCCACAGAACTGGTAGTAAAATTTTTTTGAATCCCACCATATATATATGTATGTATAAAATGAAAGAGACTGAAAACAAGATGGATCAGCAATGCAGAAGAAAACTCAGGGCCGTATTGGTTGGAAATATGCGGAGGAGTTTGTGTTTATTATTTATTAACGCCTAAAATGGATGAAAAACATCAAATTAGTTTCTATAAATGTCAATGGCTTAAACTCACTAATTAAGGGGAAAAAAATATTAACTAAATTACAGAAACAAAATATAGACATTGTATACCTTCAAGAAACACATATACATAAATATCAGAGCAAATAGTAAGAATCAACAAAATTGGGAGATTTATATGTATCTTTAGCTCAACAAAAAAAAGGGGGGGAATAGCAATATATATTAGAAAACATTTACAATTCAGACAAGTTTATGAAGACGAGGAGGATAGAATTTTAATGTTAGAAGTATATGTAAATTTTTTTAAAAAATTAACTGTCAGATACTCAGCAAATGAGAAGCAGGAATAATTCTATAACAAATTATATAAAAACATTAATAGAACTGGAATATGAGAATATATGTTTGGTAGGTGATAATGAATCAAGAAAAAGACTATAAGAATATGGATATATATATATATATATATATAGAAAACATTACCAAAAATATTCTATCAGACGACAAATGAATAAGGATTACAATTAGGTAAACAATAAGAAATGATATAAATACATATATCTATATTCATATCTATCTATATTTATGTATATATTAAGTTGAAATTGTATATAGAAAGATGATAAGGAAATGTAAAAGATGTCTTGATGTTGCATAAAGTTTGATTTTGTTTTTTAAATTTTGAAAATTAAACAAAATTTAATTAAAAAAAAGAAATATATGGAGGAGGCCTTCAGCCTCCTGTGTATGGATAATGGCTAAAATGATGACATACATATAATGTATTTATGATCTATCAATCTAAATTAAGATTTATTTTACTTTTTTATTTTTTATTTATTTGGTTTGTCAATTGCTTACAAGATAATAGGTATAAGTAAAAACATAGTTATGAATACATGGATACATATAAGAAAAATGAAAGAAACAATAGGACAGGGACGGTAGGCACGTTGGTGCGCTTATGCACGTCCCCTACAGACCTCTTAGGAAAGGGGTGAGGTCAATAGGAGACAGTCTAAGGTTAAAGTTTTTGGGGTTTGGGGAAGAAACCGCAGAGTCAGGTAGAGGATTCCAGACATTGACCACTCTGTGGCTGAAGTCGTATTTCCTGCAATCAAGTTTGGTGCGGTTTACCTTGAATTTGTATCTACTGTTTGCTCTTGTGTTGCTGTGGTTGAAGCTGAAGTATTCATTGACAGGTAGGACATTGCAATGTATGATTTTATATACTATACTTAGATCGGACCGAAGGCGGCGTAGTTCTAGTTTTTCTAGGTCTAGAATTTCGAGTCTGGTGGCATAAGGTCTTCTGCAACGAGTAGAGGAGTGGAGAACTCTTCTTGTGAAATATTTCTGGACTTTCTCAACTGTGTTAATATCAGATACGTAATGTGGGTTCCAGACTGATGAACTGTATTCTAGTATTGGTCTAGCAAATGTTTTGTACGCTATAGTTAGTAGTATATTACCAGAGAAAAAGCTACGTAGGATTAGGTTAACAACTCTTAATGCCCTTTTGGCTATGGAGTTACAGTGGGTTCTAGATACCCAAACAAGAGAAAGAGAGAGAGAGAGGGAGGGAGGGAGGGAGAGAGAGAGAGAGAGAGAGATCTGTAGCAACCATAGTTCATCCCCAATAAGGAGCCATCTTAAAATGTCACCTGTTCCCTGGAACCCACCTAACTTGGGAACCACGCAAAGAAGTTTTGCCAATGAGAAGGCCACTTGGGGGTGTGGGAATCAAAGTTTTTTCTTGTCCCCGTTGGGATGCCAAGGGGTTGGGCAGCCGCATCTTTGAATCTGCCCCACCAAATAAGCCCTCCTCCAAAGCCATGTGCCCCTCTTCCCGGAGGCATGTGCTGAAGCATTCAACTTCTAGCCCAACCCAAGATTTTTGTGTGTGTCTCTCTCTCTGGATGCCTCCAGCCCCCTGGCCTGTTCTCTCTCTCTCTCTGCTCCAACGCGATCAGATTAGGAATTAATTATAAATGTGAATAAGAATGGAAAATAATCTTTTGTGTCTTTGCTTTTTTTTCCCCCTTAAGTGTATCAGCCAGACAGACATTAAAAGCAAATTATACTCATCGGCCAAGGGGAAGGATGGCTCAGGAGGGGGAAGCAAAGAGAAAGGAAGGATGTGCAAAGCTGTAATTGAAAATGTAAGGGATCAGCCGGGGCCTTCAATTCCGTCCTCGTAACAACCTCGGTGTGTGAAATGACAGCATTCCACAATCAGTGTTTGGGGGAGAGCTGGTGGCACTGGGAGGAATTGGAGTCCCTCACCGTTGAATTCCTGCCTTTGTCTGAGTTGAGTTGAAGTCAGAGCCAAGAAAATGAAGAGCAGAATTCAAACATCTACCCAACCCTGTTGATTAAATAGAATAGAAAGGAATTCTTTTATAGGCCAAGTTTGATTGGACACACGAGGAATTTGCATTTGGTGCAAATGCTCTCATGTACATAAAAGAAAAGATACATTTGCCAAGAGTCAAGAATCATCAGGTACAATACTTAATGATAGTCATAGGGCACAATAAGAATAGAATGGAATGGAATGGAATGGAATGGAATGGAATGGAATAGAATAGAATAGAATAGAATAGAATAGAATAGAATAGAATAGAATAGAATAGAATAGAATAGAAATAGGAATAGGAATAGGAATAGAACAGGGAATAGAATAAAATAGGAATAGAATAGAATAGAATAGATTAGAATAGAATAGGAATAGAATAGAATAGAATAGGAATAGAAATAGAACAGAGAATAGAATAAAATAGGAGTAGAATAGAATAGGAATAGGAATAGGAATAGAAATAGAACAGGGAATAGAATAAAATAGGAATAGAATAGAATAGAATAGATTAGAATAGAATAGGAATAGGAATAGGAATAGAATAGAATAGAATAGAATAGAAATAGAAATAGAATAGAATAGAATAGAATAGAAATAGAATAGAATAGGAATAGGAATAGAAATAGAACAGGGAATAGAATAAAATAGGAATAGAATAGAATAGATTAGAATAGAATAGGAATAGAATAGAATAGAATAGGAATAGAAATAGAACAGAGAATAGAATAAAATAGGAGTAGAATAGAATAGAATAGGAATAGGAATAGAAATAGAACAGGGAATAGAATAAAATAGGAATAGAATAGAATAGATTAGAATAGGAATAGAATAGGAATAGGAATAGGAATAGGAATAGAATAGAATAGAATAGAATAGAATAGAAATAGAAATAGAAATAGAATGGAATAGAATAGAATAGAAATAGAAATAGAATGGAATGGAATAGAATAGAAATAGAATAGAATAGAATAGAATAGAATAGAATAGAATAGAATAGAATAGAATAGAATAGAATAGAAATAGGAATAGAAATAGGAATAGAATAGAATAGAATAGAATAGAATAGAATAGAATAGAATAGAATAGAATTCTTTATTGGCCAACTTTGATTGGAAGATTCCCTTCCCCACCATCCATCCAGAGCTGAAGAAGATTCTTGCCGGAAGCGAAACGTCTTCAAAGAAAAGCAAAAAAGTCCAGTTGCCTCTTGAAAAGGAAAAAAAAAATGCACCTGTCAACTCATAAAATATCTCTATGGACTTTTTAGAGTTGCCAACAGAAAGGGAAGGGGGGGGAGTGGGGTTTGAAAGAGCAGTGCGGCAGCTTGGAAATCAAAAGTGCATTCCATAAATAGTTTTTCAAAGATCGTTCCTAAGTGACTGAAGTTTCAGCCTGCAAAATTCTAACCAGAGAGCCTGATTGAGGACTCTGGGCTATGGAGGTATCCCGTTGGAGGATATGAATTATGACACACCCAGGAGGTGGAGGGAAAACCAGGGTCAAGGGTGACAGTGAATGATGTGTCTCAGAGTCGGCTACACCCAGGCAGTGCCGGACATGTTAACTCCCAATAAATCCTTTTGAAGTTTTGGAAGTTCGGTTTGACACTCACGATTAAATTGGGATAACTGCTGGAATCCTGACAGCACTTTTGGAGCAGGTCTCCTGATCATTCCAGATTGCAGACACAGT